>NC_081410.1:364136849-364436849 GCF_030272615.1 Cryptomeria japonica | reverse complement strand
ATTTGGTAGGTAAGATAAATCATTCATCCTCTAACGGACATAAGTTCATTCTGACTACTACTGAATATTTCACTAAATGAATTGAAGCAATACCTTTGATGAAGGTGATAGGAAAACAAATATCATCATTAATCTTGAATTATATAATCTATCGCTATGAAGTTCCTATGACCATTATCACTGATAATGGATGACCATTTAAGAATCAAGATGTGAAGGAGATATCTGAGTAATTACATATCCAACATAGGTTTTCTACACCATATTATCCATAAGGAAATGGTCAAGCTGAGGAATCAAACAAGACTATCTTGAAAATCTTGAAGAAAAGAGTCAATGAAGATGGAAAAGACTAGCACATTGAGCTAAATCCTGCTCTTTGGGCATATTGAACCAACATCCGCACACCAATAGGGGAAAATCCATATTGCTTAGTCTATGGATCATAAGCCATATTACTAGTAGAAGTAGAGAAACCTTCTCTACAAGTTTCCTTGAAAGCTCTTATACCAGAAGAAGAAAAACGAGTCTCTAGACTTCAAGAACTTGAGATGATTCAGGAACCTCACCAAAATGCAACAAATCATTTGAAGGCATATCAATAGAGAATGACAAGAAACTATAATCATGGATTCAAGCCACACATTTTTTTATATTGGAGATATAGTTCTAAGGGATAATCCGAGAAATCAGCAAGATCAAGAAAACAAGGGTAAAGTTGGACCAAATTGGTTAGGTCCTTTTGTCATAGTAGCAAAATATGGCTCAGGAGCATACAAGTTATCTACTCTTGAAGGTGATTGGTTTGATGAACATGTCAATTCCATCCATCTCAAGAAATTCTATGCTTGAGATATAAAGTCCTGAAAAAAATCAATAAAAAGCATATAAATTCCTGAAGAAATCGGTAAAAATCAGAAAAGCATAAAATCCCTAAAAACATACAACAGTGAAAACAAATAAAAAAATCAAATTATGGAAAAAAAAATACAATAAATTTGGATAGTGAAAACCTAGTAAACAAGCGCTATCTAAAAAGTGAGTTCTTCCATCTATGAGATTGCTTTGTGCACCTACCCACTCCATCCTAATCGCATTTATTGCTTCCATCTATCCTAGCTCATCCATTTCATCTTTTGCATCCATTGCTTTAAATCATTAGAAGGAAATATGCAGCTTACCAACAGTTATCAATTTTTGGCATACTTGTTGTAGTCACTGTCTTAGATTATTATCAAAATCAATCAATTTGCATTTGTATCCCGCCATGGTTTGGATCTTGATCATTTTTCATACATCCATAATAAAGTTTTTTTTTCGCTGGGGGCAAAATCCTAATTCCTTTTTCTAAGGTGTTCTTTAAAATCTTCGAAAATCCAAAAAATTCAGAAAATTTAGAAAAACCAAAAAAACCTAGGTTTTTGAAACAAATAAAGAGCAACAGAGCAACGAAGATCAAGGGCTTTTAAAATAAATAAATCATGAAACTCAGAAAACAAAGATTCAACTAGTAAGTAATAAAATATTATCAATGATCATTCATCAAAATGATTATATCAATTAATGACCATGAGAACATGTGAATGACATACAAGATTCAGTGTTTATATCTTGATTTTATTACTAATCATGTACTCTATGCGACTCAAGGATGTCCATGAATAGAGAAGCTATGATGGGGCATGATTATTTTCTTTGATTGTTGTCTATGGTTTATCTCTTATTAAGGTATGTACTTGTCTAAGGATATGATCGGCAAAACATCACGGAGTATTTTCTGAGTCATGCATGAAAGGGGATAATCCTTCTCTGTTTTGCAAGAAATACTCAGGTCAACTTGATTCATTATATCAAAGTTGCTTGTATAAACTTGCTATATCAAAATCCATGTAAGAAATACTCATGTCATCTTGAATCATTATGTCAAGTTGCTTGTATTTTCTTACAATATTTTAAAGCTCAATAATGAAATCAAGCACTTTTACAAGACAACATATGAAGAATGGAAGTATAATTTTAGTTAGATCATTTTTATATTAGCTCATTATTCATCTGCATTATAAGCATTCATTGTCGGTTACACTATAAGCATTTCATTCCATTCAGAGATCAATGGTCATAAATAAAGATTGAGTATACTTGGACAAATAATTTTTTTTTTTGCATTTGATCATTGTAGGTTCATTCATATTTAGAATAATTTATATTATCATCATTTTTGTTAGGCCCAATATGGAAAGCTAATGTACTGAGAGGGGAGGGGTGAATCAGTGCTTCAAAACTTTTCTTCAATAAGAACTTTACTGTTATGCATAAACTGAATAGTGCAGTAACATAATATAAAGCTAAAAAAAATAGATAACAATCATACATGATTCACTCCATAACACATATATTTTGGTTACACAGAAACTCTTGGTTAGAGAGAAAAACTACAGTGGGGATGGCACCCACAACTTCACTACTACAATAATAAAGAGTGCTCGGTTAGAGCTACATGTTTAGCTATTTCTGATAGCTTACCTTGTTAGGAGTAACAAGATCTATTGGATCTACCTTGCTAAAGGATTTTAGAACACTTAAACTAAATGTTGCACCTGGTTAGAGGCTTTACAATTTATAGACTTGATTAGAGTCTTTTACCCTATTAAAGGTTTCTCTTACAACTTCAAAAAATTACAAGAAAATCATTACAAATATCTACAACTTTACATCTGGAATGTTATAGCAGATTCTATGTGCTCATAATATGATTACCTTGCATATAGCATACCTCAGTAACCCATTTAGTAACTCAGTAAACCCTTCTGTTTAATCTGTTCTTTAACTGTTCTCTGAAAACCTTCTTGGTGCCTTTTGTGTCTCTATAACAGTCTTCTTACACTCGTACACACATGTTGGTTAATTCTTAACTCATGTTGTATAAATAGATCTCTTATGTCGGTGATCCATTCATTGCTTCGATCTTATAAATATGATTTATCGAATGAATAACCATGCAAGATATTTCATTGGTTAGATGACCTCAAAATCATACACAATCTTTAAGTGCAATTCCAATGTGATAATGGTTAGATGTTCCTCGATCTTGTAACATGTTTTCATATGTATGTCTAGGTTCAATGAATCTGGTAACACATTTAACTCGGTGTATATCAACTCGGTGTGTCATCTTTGCTACTCAGTAGACATGGAATGATACTCGGTAGACAACTTAGTGTAAACTATGCTCTAAGACTACTTTCTTCTGTAACTGATTAGACTGTGTATACCGACTGAATATTTCGATAGTAGTAACCAACTAGAGTATATAGTATAACTTTGACATGAAACTAATGGCAAATTGATAAGTAGTTTCACATTTTCTCATTTAGTTACATTGCATTAGTTTGCATTTCATTAAGTGCATTTCATAATCATGTAGTATATCATCATTATTATTTGCATGTCTACAATCACTTGATTAACATGATCTAGTTCTTCTTGCAGATACACAATCCTCCAAGATTGTTTATAGCCTTCCATTGATAAGATCTTGCTCTTTAGGCAGTTAAACCTTTTTCCAAGATTGAAGCTCTGATACCAATTGTTAGGCCCAATATAGAAAGCTAATGTACTGAGAGGGGAGGGTTGAATCAGTGCTTCAAAACTTTTCTTCAATAAGAACTTTACTGTTATGCATAAACCGAATAGTGCAGTAACATAATATAAAGCTAAAACAAATAGATAACAATCATACATGATTCACTCCATAACACATATATTTTGGTTACACAGAAACTCTTGGTTAGAGAGAAAAACTGCGGTGGGGATGGCACCCACAACTTCACTACTGCAATAATAAAGAGTGCTCAATTAGAGCTACATATTTAGCTATTTCTGATAGCTTACCCTGTTAGGAGTAACAAGATCTGTTGGATCTACCTTGCTAAAGGATTTTACAACACTTAAACTAAATGTTGCACCTGGTTAGAGGCTTTACAATTTATAGACTTAATTAGAGTCTTTTACCCTGTTAAAGGTTTCTCTTACAACGTCAAAATATTACAATAAAATCATTACAAATATCTGCAACTTTACATCTGGAATGTTATAGCAGATTCTATGTGCTCAGAATATGATTACCTTGCTTATAGCATACATCGGTAACCCATATAGTAACTCGGTAAGCCCTTCTATTTACTCTGTTCTTTAACTGTTCTCTGAAAACCTTCTTGGTGACCTTTGTGTCTCTATAACAGTCTTCTTACACTCGTGCACACACCTTGGTTAATTCTTAACTCATGTTGTATAAATAGATCTCTTATGTCGGTGATTTATTGAATGAATAACCATGCAAGATATTTCATTGGTTAGATGACCTCAAAATCATACACAATCTTTAAGTGCAATTTCTAATGTGATAACGGTTAGATGTTCCTCGATCTTGTAACACGTTTTCATATGTATGTCCAGGTTCAATGAATCTGGTAACACGTTTAACTCGGTGTATATCAACTCGGTGTGTCATCTTTGTTGTTCGGTAGACATGGAATGATACTCGGTAAACAGCTCGATGTAAACTATTCTCTGAGACTACTTTCTTCTGTAACCAAGTAGACTATGTATACTGACTGAATATTTTGGTAGTAGTAACCAACTAGAGTATATAGTATAACTTTGACATGAAACTAATGGCAACTTGATAAGTAGTAACAATCTCCCCTTTTGACATTAGTTGAGATGTTTGACAAAAAACTACTTTCAAAGTTATAACTCAAAAATCTATATACTTGCAAAATTTGACTATAATGATAGTATGTACAATAGTCAATAAAATAATATATCCAGATATACTCCCCTTATCGATATACTATAAAAAACTCTAATTTTGCATGTTCAGTGATTAATGTTCCCTGTGCTGCTCTTGATCTTTGCTTACTGTCCTGTTCATTGCTCGGTTCACTACTCTTGGATACTCTTCTTGCTCTGCTCGGTATACTCCCCCTGTATACTATACTCCTTTTGTTTGATACTTTGAATACTATATCACTCCCCCAATATTGTATTACTCCCCCTTTTTGACAAACATCAAAACTTAATTGCCATTCGGGGGTGGTAACTGATCAAAAATGGATTTGTACTAGGTTCGGGCTTCGGTGAGAGCGACAAAGAGTGCATTCTTTACACTGTTGATTAAAGAATTATGTGCTTGAATATCAGCGAATAATGATATTAAGCCATCTAGAGTGCTTCCCTCTTGTGTAGTAGATAGGGAGGTGGCTCGGTTGATCTATTCTTGGACGGATGAAAGATGAGGAAGGAATAATGTCTGTAGTGCCATTATATCCATCTTGATCTTGTGTTCTTCATTTCTTAAGTCCAATTGTTGAGCCATGAGCTATTGTAGCTTGGTATAAAAATTTTGAACTGAATTTGGCTCTGTGGTCAACTTATTTGAGAGATCGGTGATCTCTTTCTCAATTGCCTCTATTTTTATTTTAATGTCTTTAATGAATAAAGAAAATGTGCAAAGTTTCTGAAATAAATAAAGAATGGCTTGAGTTGAGGAGTCAACTCAGCAATAAATTTGACAAGTTTAACTTTGCCAATAGCTATAGCTTTCTGTACCTCTCCTATCATTTTTGTAGTGAGCTCTTTGTCTTTTAGTTTGCTCAAATACTCCGATGCATCTACTCCAGATGTCTCTATTTTTATTAGGAGTTCATCTAGTTGAATGTGGATGGCTGCATCAGTGGATATTGTAGCTTCAGGTAGCATATCTATTAAGAGTGCTTTCACATTCTGAAGTACTTTATTTTTCTTTTGAATGGCCATTTGCTTCTCTTTTTTGGCCTTTGCTTTGCATAGTTCACCGAAATCAATGAGAGCTTGCCCCTTTAATTTTGATATATCAACATTGGGCAACACTATTGGTTTTGACAAATCAACTTTAAAACTATGCTTTTTCATCTTCTTTTCTTTACCTTTCACCGATGGAACTAAGACAATGGCTTGTGAGGCTTGATGACCCTCAGTAGGTTGCTTGGTAGAGGCAACACTTTGATCGGTTTCTTTAGCCTCTGTAGTGTCCTTCGGTATCTCAGTACTCGGTGTCTCAATTGCAACATTCTTAGTTCTATAAGGTGCTTGAGATATCTGTTCTTCAGTAGTACATTCTTCTATTATAGACTTGAGACCTTCGGTGCCTTGATCCATGTCATGAGGGATTTTGGTTGAGACGGATTTCTTGACTGGTGGATAAGGCCGAACTTGTTCCAAGACTGATTCACTAGATACAAGTTTTGCATATGCATTGCCTTCTATCATTTCCTATTCCGATGCCTCTGTATCCATGACATCTTCATCTATTTGTATGGTGTTAGCAGGGTCTTGCTCGGTAACATCAGGATCTTGCTCGGTGACATCAACAATTTCAACTGTAGCTTGCTCACCGGCATCCTTGATTTTAAAGATTTCCTGCCACTTTGCTTTTGTCTCATTTTCAACTTTAATGTACAACCCATTCATCAGTTTTAAGGCTCTCTCTTTGACAAGAAACTTTGAGTTTTAGGTTGTCAGATGTTCTTTTATTTCAGCTACTGATATGTCAGGAAATAGATGGACCAAATTTCTCTCTCTGATCTGTTTCTCTGAGTCCATTGCATACTTCCACCTATTATCAATATGCAAGTAAAGCTCATTTGGAAGTGACTTTGCTAGTTCCAATGGAGCTAACCAGAATTTTAGAAGTGTGCAGATGATAGCTTCTTCAATTTGTCTCTTCTCATCATTATTTCTGGTTTCATACTTTACATATCTGAATGAACCAAATACTCCATATTCTTTCAGATTAGCATACAAGTTTTCAACACTGTGTTCATTTACCTTCTTGCTTTTGACAATCTGAAATTTGCTTGCATCCTTTGATTCGGTATCACTAAACTCTTTTGCCAAAATGAGTCTCTAAGTAGATTTCTTGTAGGTCTTTGTTACCTTGGGAGCAGTAACACTTTTTGTTTTCTTACTCAGTGAGGTTGCAGATGCTCTTGTGTTAGGTCACTTTGGAGGTGGAGTTGGCGAGGCCTTTGATGTGTCCTGTTTCTTTCTCTTCAACACTTTACCCTTAGGCAATTCAGTGCTTAGTGTTATTGTTGCCTCTTGGGCTTCAGATTACTCTTCGGTAATGGCAATGGTGCCTTTGACAGGTGTAGAGGAAGAGTCTTCTCTGAATTTCTCTGACAATGCCTTTATCATTTTTGTTGCCTTTCTTGTAGCTTTGGGTACTACAATGCTCATCTTTACCTTTTCCTTTACTTTCATAGGTTCCATACCTTAGCTCAGTAGCATGCCTCGGTAATGTGAGAAATGCATCAATTTGCTATTGTGTGATGTCAAAATGAATCTCGTATCCCATAGGTGACAAAGCTTGAGTTCTCGGTTCCACAACATTCACATAACAGTAATCGGTGTCAACTTCAAAACATATATCATTTTTGTATTTCTCTACTAGCTGGGGTGGAATCCGATATCTGTTATGCATTTTCTCTTGAAATTTGCTGAAGTAGTCATCCATAATATCATTGAAATTATCACCTAACTTCTTGATGAATTCATTTATCTGATGGGTGATTGGTCGGTGTAATTCCCAAACAACTTTACCAACTAATAGAAAGAATTTTTCAAAATAGAAAAACATGCATACAAGTAATGATCCAAACTTTAGTGTATTAGTTGAGTTGTTTTTCTTCAGCTTCTTGATGGTGTTCAGATTCTCAAACAAGTTCTTCAACAACACCTCACATAGATCAATTTTCATTCCCTTTTTCATAATTTTGTATGCTAGGTCTACTGCTACACAGGGTACACTATTTTCCCTTGCTGATTGGAAGAAACAGTAACCCATTACTCTTATGGAAAATTTTAGTTCTTCATCAGTGACATTATTCAGTTTCAATCCTCTACAATCTAATTCCACTCTGGTTAAACTGATCAATTCCTTCTATGATATCATCTTTTGGGCTTGGGCATGATCATAAATGGGGTAACCGGTAATCAGATGAATGATATCCTTGGTAATCTTAAATGGTTGTTCTTCTAGCCACATGAAATCATTGTGGACTCTGCTTAGGAAAAACTTAACCCACTGGGGTTTGAACACACAAGGATAGGTTAGGGCTTCAGTTAATCCCTTGATCTTGATGTGTTCATACTTGCTATTCAATTTACCATCTGTGCATAGTTCATCATAGGTGTCTTTAATTTCAACATGACCGAGTTCTTCAACACGACATTTGGTGAAGAATCTCACATCTTTGACTAACAACACTCTATCCGAGATGAGTGAAAAAGCGGTTTTGTCATCCAGTTCAGATGCAACTTTGGAAGTCAAAGAGTATTTTAGTGAGGGCTTCTCTACATTCTTGACAACAATGGGATCTTGGATCTTAGGTGCCATTTTAGATTTCAGATAAAACTTGACAAAGGATCCTTAGGGTTTCAGGATTTCAAATGATTGACACTTCACACTTAGCAAATAATGGCAACTAGATAAGATCAGTAAATCAGCTTAACAATGCGTTGAGATTGATGTAAATACCTTGAATTTGCTTTGTAGGAGGTTTTGATTGCCTTAGATTTGCTTTTCTCTGCTCTCTCAAAAACTTGGTAAGTGAAAATGACCGCGAAAATGCTTTTAAGTACACATTATACCTTATCTGGCTCCGTGCGGGTTAGGTCAAAAACATTAAATGCTCTTGGTTCACTTTAACTTTCTTTCCTTTTTCCACTTTAACCGAGTAACCAAACTTCCTTCTATTATCACTATTTAAAAAAT
Source organism: Cryptomeria japonica (assembly GCF_030272615.1). Classification (NCBI taxonomy): domain Eukaryota; kingdom Viridiplantae; phylum Streptophyta; class Pinopsida; order Cupressales; family Cupressaceae; genus Cryptomeria; species Cryptomeria japonica. The sequence continues at coordinate 364,428,034 of NC_081410.1, read as the reverse complement.
GGGTTTTCTTTTCCCATAATTGGCTAAGTTTTTGAAATTTTGAGTTAGACACACTATCAAATGCTTCAAGTCTATGTTAGATCTTAAGGGTTTAGGGTTTCAATTTTAAATCGTTCAATGTTTTATCAAAAAACCCTCTGGTTTCTATTCCTTTGTTACTTTATCCACTTAAGTAATGGGTCTTGGGGTCGTAAGAGGTGTCCCCCCATGTCTTTTTCCTAGGTAGTTGGTTGAATTAATTGTAAAAATTCAGGCCTTATGTCTTTTCTTCCTAATGTTGTCAGGCCCAGTAAGTTACATGCAGCTCTCAGATGGATTTGTGGTTTTCACTGTTTCGTTAGGCAAAGTTGCACGTGGTTTAAGACTCGTAAAATGGTGAAAGGGAAATGCATTCTAAATGGCGCATTTGGTCTAGTTTAAAATGGCTTTATCTCATTCAAGATCTAACGACTGGCGTTATTTCGCAGCCGAAACTTGCAAGTGAAATACCTTTCGCGAAATGGCGAAAGCGTTTGGTGGGACCCTGCAGCAAAGACTTTCTAAGTGACTAAAAGGTGATCAAGTCCAATCTAATCTGATGGTTTGCGTTGTTTCATGGCTAATAGATGCTTGAAGGTTACACCCTGCGAAACAGTGAAAAGGTTTTTTGGTCTGCGAAAAAGGAGTTTTTTATAAGAGCATAACAGGTGATCAAGTCCAATTTGATTTGACGGTTAGCGCAGCTTCACAGGATGAAGATGCTTGACAGTTAGCTTTCGTGAAGTAGTGAAATGACATGGCACTCCAAGCAGATAGTCCAGCAGGTCGAGATGGTGAATAAGATGATGACACGTGGCAGAAGGTCACAATAGTCAGCAAGATAGGTCTAAGGATTAAAAGGTGGGTCCTAGAGGTGAGTCATCCCGTGGGATAAGAAATGACCTGGCAGATACAGGTGTCAAGGATGAGGTGGAATCAGATGTGTCCTCTCAGCAAATGAAAGGTTGACATGTTAGTTTAAAAGTTCTTAAATATCAGGTGGATGGAGTTTGAGTTAGAGGGCCCACATCTACCGAATTCAGTTAAGTTGTTAAGCATCGAGCAAGTCAAATATAATCCAACGGCCCATGTGAATTCACAATGGTAAAGTGCTCGTGTTTTATGCCTTGTGAAATAGTGAAAAGGTTTTTGGGCCCCGAAGATGAATAAAGCATGAAGTTTAAAAGGGGATCAATTGCATTTTGATCCAAGGGCTCACATTGTTTCATGGTTGCGAAACAACCGAAGGATATGCTTCACGAAATAGTGAAAGGAAAAAGGGCTCATCTAGGTGTAATGCTAGATGGTGATGTGTCCATGGACATGTCATTTTAGAAGAAGTTGAGGGCCCGCCAAGGTGTAACTGGCAGTTATAAGGGAAAGACACGTGGCTGACGTTGAACTAAACTTGAAGAGTTTTCCAAGGCTAATGGTTGACTGCCACATTGTATTCAGTAACCAATGATAGAACGACGTAAGTAAAGAAAGCATAAAGGTCCCCCTTAAAGGATGGTCATCTCCGATTTGATCCAATGCTTCATGTTGTTTCATGGCCCAAAGTTGAAAGTTGTTTAAGCTATGCGAAATAGTGAAAGATCATTAGCAGTCAAGATAAAGGCGCGATTAATGAAGAAGTTGATGGTCTCGGTAATTGTTAAACACCGAGCAGTTAAAGTTCCATCTAATGCCTGGTGTGGCTTCATGAAGGAAAAGTGCTCAGAGGATAAAGCTCATGAAATGGTGAAAAAGAGGTAGGGCCCAGCGTGAAGGCAAAGTTGTTAAGTCAGTGTAAAGGCCGATCAAGTTTCCTTTTGATCGAACAGTTGGCGTGATTTCGTTTAGTGAAATTGCTCAAAGGTTATGCTCTGGGAAACAATGAAAGAGTGAAAGAGAAAAGATGAGCAGGTATGTTGTGACCTGTTGGAGTGAAAATTCGAATTCTCTCATGAATTCAATTCTGAAGGGATGACTGAAGCATGCGGTATCAATGTCGCAGTTAAGAGCCTGAGTACCATATATGATCTCCTATCGATTTAGTAAAGGTATCATTCCAAAGAATTGTTGCAGAGGAGAAGATACAGAGCTATTTTCTTCAGATACAGAGCTAGTTCATTTATTTTTAGAGCAGATCCCTTCAAGGTAAAATAGGTTTTCTTGTACTCTTGTGTGGTAATTCCTTAGCAGTGCGTGTTATTTGAGGTCTTGATTTTGTAACAGAACCAATTGGGGTAATAGTTTAAATTGCTTATTTTAAGATGGCACCTAAGAGAGAATTTTCAGGGAAAGTTAATTATCAGGAAAGGGCCATTTGTGATGATTTCCTTGAATAGTTGACATTGTCAACTAATCAGGCATCAAAGGTGAAAGAATTAGTGCCAAGAGCTCCTCGTTTGAAAATAGGAGAGGGGTTATATGATAAGGGCAACTGGCTGAGAGATCCACAGGTTGGGTTGTCTGGGTTGGGGTTATTCAAAGTTGGATTTGGCATGAGAAATTATCCAGCCCTGCAGAATAGCATCTAGGAGTTAGATGTAGGGAAATTGGTAGTTCCAGGAGTATTCATGGATATGGATCTCTTGACTCAGATTGCACATAATTATGATCTAGTCACAAGGAGCATTAGGGATATAAATGGGAAAGCCCTCATTGAAATCAATAATGAGGAATTCAGAAGTGCTTTTGGGCTTAATGAGTTTACCAATTTTCTGGAACCCATTAACTTCAAATCATTAGCTCAAGTATACAGTGCACAAAGGAACCACCTTAGAAATGGGCCTCTTAAGGAATTTTTTGTGAAGATAGGTGGGTTGATAGTTGTAGGACCCAACACTAAAGAGCCCTTCTCACTAAATCTATTCACCCTTAGGGCTAAGGGATTGTATTGGTTGCTTTGCCAGATTTTAGGAGAGGATGCTGAGGCAAATATGCCCAATCATTACATGCTAATGATTGCTCAAATTTTGAATCCTTCTCTTGCATTAACCTTTGATTATGATTCTTTTATTATTGATGCTATCCATGGAGGGTTGATAGGAATAAAGAATGGAAAGGTTGATAGGCCTTTTGGATGGTATTCACTCGTCATGCATCTATTTTTATTCAAAGGTGGTGATTACTTTGCAAGTGGAATGGACCTCATAAAAGAGAAAGATGGAGAAAAAATGCCAGTGCAACTATGGAGTACAGTGCTATCATGGGACAAAGATGATGCCAATTTCTTAAAATTTGATAAATGTTTTGCATCAAATATTAGGACTCTCCTCTATTCAAAAAACCCAAGAACCCCCAAGGTTCTTTTGGAATTTGTTAGACCAAAAGAATTTGCAGAAAATATAAAAATTGTTCATAATTGGGGTGATATTTACTTATACCCTATCTCCATAGTTTTCAGAGTATTTGGTTTTAGAGGCACTCCCTTTTTATTGCCCTATCAAGTCCCTCTCAAAGTGGGAACTATAGAAATCCTCAGACAAATTGGTAGTGTGCAAGAAGAAGAGCTAACAGGCAGGGGTAAAGGGACTATTTTCCCTACGGTTACTATAGCCCACCAATTTGTGATAACCAAGGGAGGTTGGAATTGTTTTGAGGATTTTCTTAAACCTTATCATTTATCAACTACAGTGTCCAGGTGTGCCGATCCTAAAGACTTCTTTAATGGCATGTTTAGAAAGAGAGTAGTGTGCAGAGGTAGACCCCATCAGTTCTAGTTTCTTGAAGACCTCATTAGAAATGAGTTTGATCTAGATGAGCAAGAGCTGAGGAAGGAAAAATGGGTGGCTTATAAAAAGGCCTTAGATTTTGTACATCAGTTTGATACTAGCTATGATCCATTGTCTAGCTTTTTCCCTTTTGAGGAGAAAATAAAATTTTTAATTCTTTGCTTTGAGGATGTAATGCAGACTCTGAAAGAAAAGAGGGAGGCTATGGTTAAAAACAACCCTGAAAAGGCAAGAATGGTTCTAAGTAGGTCTGCCCCTACTAGAGCAATCCCTCCCAGGGACTATACATTGCACAAGAAGTCTAATTATAGTGTGCTAATGCCTACAATAGGGGAACCCTCTACCTCCAAAGGAAAGAGGAAGATACAAGATGTCATTGACATCTAAGAGAGCCCAAAGAAGTAGAGAGTAGGAAAAGAGATACAATCTGATACATCCTTGTACTCTCCATCCCAATCCCCTCTTCATATAAGAGATGAATAGGCAGCAGTTGAGCAGCTGATACAGCTAGGTAGCCTGGGAGAAATAGCCTACACATATGATGAAGTGGAAGAAGGAATTCTAGAAGAGCCCATTGTTGCTGAGATGAACATCACTACCAATGAGTTTAAGGGCTAGGAGTGGGATCCTAAGATCAAATAGGCCAGTGAGGACTTCTTGATTGACAATAACTTTGTTACATCAGGAGCATTCATGCAATTTGTATGGAAGCAAAATATTGGCAAATACAATGCAAGATGTGAGAAGAGAAAAGTTGAGCATCCTCACAAAGATCCAGCTCTGGTGGAGGAGGAAATAAAGCAAGAAATGATGGATGAGTTTAAGACCATCACTCCTGAGCAAGGAAGAGATATGGTGGCACAAGCTGGAGTACTCATTCTCCCTGAGTGGGACATAGCAGATGCCTTGGTATTAGAGGAAGTGAGGAAAGAAACTAAACCCATGGAGGGAATCACTTTTAGCAAAGACAATGTTGCATTGGTCATGTGGTCCCTCAAAAGAGATGAAAATAGGAGAAATAAGGACACCCCAGGGTCAAGTTACCTTGGTGGAATGATAGTAAAAAGAGTGCAAAACATAGGGGTGATGGAAGCTACTAGCACTGTGCTAGAGACTGCAAAATTTAGTGTTGCAGTAGTAGAAAGGGAAGCTAAGGAAAAAGCAGACCTCCAAGTCAAGTTGGAGACAATTTTGAAGGCTTACAACAGTGCTAAGGAAGAGGTAAGAGGTAAAGATAGCATCATTGCTAAGCTGCAAAGCCAGTTGACAAGACAGTACCATCAAGGTGAGTCTACAATACTGATGATCTCCTCTTCTCCTGCAAGACCTCCACCTACCAGCCCCATCATTGAGTTCCCACCATCTCCAGCACCTTCTAGCTCCCAAATGGTTGAGATTACTCCCCAAGAATTGGAGAATTTAAAACAAGCTCAGGCCTTGTATGCAAAGAAGTATGAAGAAAGAGTAAGGGCTACTATTTCAATTTTTGCAGATACCATGAGTGCCTCACTATTATATAACAACATAAGCAAGATTTTGGATATGTGGAATGAGCTTAATGGAGATAAGGCCATTTTGATGCCTATTTTTGACAAGTGAAAGCCTAGAGAGCAGGACTTGGAGCTTATTTGTGTATCTTATGATGAAGCAGGGGCTGATCCTATCATCAAATCCACTTGTGACACCACCAAGGACTTAGTAAAATTGGTAGAAGGGGTGGATAATTCTAATAGGAAAATCAACTTGTACAAAAAGGAGTACATTGATTAGGTTTTTGAATTAATTCCAGGAGTTTTTGTTAGCCCAAATCAATTGAAGGACAAACAAGTGTGGCTTAAGGAATTAGAGGCCAAACTGTTAGCCAGAATAAAAGGAATTGTTGATTTAGATGATGCTTCCTTTTTTGTTGTAACAATTTAGGAGATAGAGAAAATCAAATCTCATTATGGTTTTCTCAATTCAGAGGTCAACAAGATGAGAAATTCCTAGAAGAGGTTAACCAAGGCAAAGGCAAAAGTTATTAACTTCGCATGGCTAACTGATGATGTGTACAATGAGTGGACAAGAAAGTATGCCATCCAGGATGTAGAGTAGTTAGAGGGCGCTCCTGAATAGTTAGAAGAGGTTGCAATCAGACAGCAAGTAGAAGAAGCTACGGAGGTCAAAAAGGACTTGTAACTATTTTTGTAAAAGATCTTTGTAACTTCTTCTTGAGAAGAAATGATTGTAACAAATTCTCCTAGGAAATTCCGAAGCTATGTGCATCCATATTGTTATAAATGGATACTAGGACTAATAGAAAGATGATCACAAAGAATTGGTAGAAAACGCTGTAGAAATTTATCTAAGCTTTTCTAAGTCTAATGGAGAATATTTGAAAGTTTTTGTAATACTTTCTTGAAGATAATATCAATATACAGACCATCGGTTTTAAGTTAAAACTTTGTGTCATCTTAAAATGTGTTTGCAATTGTTTACTATTTCATTCTGAATAATCCAGGGTTATTTTGTTTGAATAGGGGTTGTAAGGCAACTTTCAGTAGATGTGTTTGCTAGCTTTTCTCTTTAGGAGGGAAATTAAATATGCGGGGATCACTTCTACCAGTAAATTCCTTGTGAGATATTTTGAATCTTGATGAGCATAGTTTCCTTTGGTATGCATAAATTCTTATATGTGTTAGGCATATATAGGGATCTACAAAAGTCAAAATAATGGGATATGTATAGATATTTGACTGTAAGAGTATTGTTTGAACTTAGATGACTCTGTGACCTTGGATAAGGCACTGGTATAGATCGAGGTTGTCTATTACATGTTTTGTAGGTCAAATACTAAATATGAGTATAATTTTCATTCCTTTGTTTTAGTTAGTTTCAAGGTGATTAGATCCACTGGTTTTCTGGACTGGTTTGCTGTGGATTTATCTTTTAAAGTGTGAATTTAGTTCACAAAGGTATACCCGCCTGGACTCTGAGTAGGTCCAAAGTGTAGAAGGTTAAATCAAACCTTGTCATATATTGTCCTAAGAGTTTCCTTCCCTTTAATATCTCTTCTGCACAGAATTATCATATTATTATAAGAATATTGAAGTGTATCAGATTTTGAAGACAACACCTTCATTCACTGACTAGACAGGTTTCCTTTATTCACTGACTTGACAATTTTCCTATATAGTGCTTTAAAAGACTTTGATAGAATTTCAAACTTTACTATTACATATTAATTATGTAGATTTTGAATTAAGTACATAATAAAATAGGAACTATTAAGATTTAACCTTGAGATAATGCAGTCCCTTCATACCTTTACCGATTAATTTGGAATAGGTGCACCTAACTTGGTAGGTAAGGTGCTTACTTCATTTGACACAATTTCCTTCTTTTTCCAAATCATCTTTAATTTGTCTTTTATTTCTTCAGTGTCTTTTCTAGGTTGATCTCTGCAATCTCCAGGTAAATGTCCAACTTTGTGACAATGAAAACATGCCATACCAGGATTTCTCCATGATCTTTGGTTGTTCATTCCAAACCTTACAAAGTAGTTGGCACTTATATGGCCATATCTTCCACAATATTCACACCATATCCTTGTAGTGTAATCCCATGGTACTGCAGAGTACTATCGGTAAGGATCTATGTGAGTTTGGTAACCTCTGGAATTTGCTCGATGTGCATACCACATATAGTTCTTTTGCTTAAACCAACACTTCTTGGTACTATGTCCATATCTATTGCAGTTTTTACAAAACCCTTTGAATTTTGCCTTCTGATAATTGTTAACAGACTTTGTCCTACATTGATTAGATGTGTGACCATATTTATTGCAATTGTAACAATAACCATTGGACTTAGTGACATTCGGTTGCTTACCTTTTCTGATTTGGCACATGTTGGCAATGTGACCTTGATTTCCACAGTAGTTGCAAATAGGCTTCTTCATTTTGATGTTATTCTTGTTTCCAGCTTGCTTTGATGATTCTCCTCTCTTGGTAGTATGAATTCCCTTCTCGGTAGAGTCTTTTCCTTTGTAACTAAGTCCTGCATCCTTGTTGGGTATTCTTGTATTCAGTTGCTCATCCAACATCTTTGATGCTTCATAACTTTTCTTCAGTGTTTCTTTGGATTTATTCTTTGATTCAAGTTCATCGGTCAACCTTGATATTTCAAGTTTCAATGCTTGATTCTCATCATTTTTTAGAATTGCTTCAAGATGTGCATAACCTAGTTGATCTGATAGATTTTGTTGAATTCCAGTCAACCTTGTGATTTCATCATTCTTATTAGATACTAAGACTTCAAGTTGTTGTTTCTCTCTTTCTATATCTCTTACTTTATCCTTGGTTGTCCTCAATGCATCAAGATTTTTAGTCATCTGTGTGCTGAAATGTTCATGTTCTCTTTTCATTGCTTTCAGTTGATCAGCCAGTGCTTTGTTCTTTTCTTTCAATACTCCAATCATTTCTTAAGTTTCTTCAGATATACTATTCTCAGATGATGTCTCAATTTGTTCCACTAACTCTTAAGAGTCCTAGAAATTATCAAATAATCTTCTTCTCACTTTCAGATATTTTTGCATTTGCCTTTGCATGTCTGCAATCACTTGATTAGCATGATCTAGCTCTTCTTACAGATACACAATCCTCCGAGATTGTTTATAGCCTTCCATTGATAAGGTCTTTCTCTTTAGGTAGTTAAACCTTTTTTCCAAGATTGAAGCTCTAATACCAATTTTTAGGCCCAATATGGAAAGCTAATGTACTGAGAGGGGAGAGGTGAATCAGTGCTTCAAAACTTTTCTTCAATAAGAACTTTACTATTGTGCATAAACCGAATAGTGCAGTAACATAATGTAAAGCTAAAACAATTAGATAACAATCATACATGATTCACTCCATAACACATATATTTTGGTTACGCAGAAACTCTTGGTTAGAGAGAAAAACTATGGTGGGGATGGCACCCACAACTTCACTACCACAATAATAAAGAGTGCTCAGTTAGAGCTACATGTTTAGCTATTTCTGATAGCTTACCCTATTAGGAGTAACAAGATCTGTTGGATCTACCTTGCTAAAGGATTTTACAACACTTAAACTAAATGTTGCACCTGGTTAGAGGCTTTATAATTTATAGACTTGATTAGAGTCTTTTACCCTGTTAAAGGTTTCTCTTACAACTTCAAAATATTACATGAAAATCATTACAAATATCTGCAACTTTACATCTGGAATGTTATAGCAGATTCTATGTGCTTAGAATATGATTAACTTGCTTATAGCATACCTCGGTAACCCATATAGTAACTTGGTAAACCCTTTTATTTACTCTGTTCTTTAACTGTTCTCTGAAAACCTTCTCGATGACCTTTGTGTCTTTGTAATAGTCTTCTTCCACTCGTGCACACACCTTGGTTAATTCTTAACTCATGTTATATAAATAGATCTCTTATGTCGGTTATCTATTCATTGCTTCGATCTTATAAATGTGATTTATCGAATGAATAACCATGGAAGATATTTCATTGGTTAGATGACCTCAAAATCATACACAATCTTTAAGTGCAATTTCCAATGTGATAACGGTTAGATGTTCCTTGATCTTGTAACACATTTTCATATGTATGTCCAGGTTCAATGAATTTGGTAACACGTTTAACTCGGTGTATATCAACTCAGTGTGTCATCTTTGCTGCTCGGTAGACATGGAATGATACTCGGTAGATAGCTCGATGTAAACTATGCTCTGAGACTACTTTCTTCTATAACCGACTAGACTGTGTATACTGATTGAATATTTTGGTAGTAGTAATCCACTAGAGTATATAGTATAACTTTGACATGAAACTAATGGCAACTTGATAAGTAGTAACACATTTTCTCATTTAGTTACATTGCTTTAGTTTGCATTTCATTAAGTGCATTTCATAATCATGTAGTATATCATCATTATTATTTGCATTAGGATCATTATCATTGTAGTTATTTTTATCCATTAAGATCATTTAGTTGCATTTTTTGCATTTTGATTCATTCATCATAGTCATTATAAGCATTACATATAAGAATAAAAAACATTTCATATCAATCATTTGAATTTCAGAATCATTATATACATACACATCAAAAATAAGATAGAATCAACATTCATAAGTATTTCCATATAGATCATTGCATTTGCATCATTTAAGTTAGTAATCATTTTTATTTGCATCCATGATCATCAAAATCAAAAAAATAAAAAACATTTTTCATTACATCATCATCATGAAAATAAAAGGAAAGAAAATATCATCATCCATATAATCAATGCATAATAAAAGATCATCATATAGAGTCCATGTCTACATATAGATCATCATAAAGCAATTAAAAAAGTCCAAGTATACAATGATATTGGATCAAAAATACAAGTGCCTCATCAATATAAATCAAGTCAAGGCTATCTTGTGCCACTACCGCCTAACTTTGTCTACCTCTATGGCTATGGGTGAGAAGATCCTCCAGATGCCTGTCCTACACGATCACCACTCCTCTAAGGAGGTCCCATGACTCCATCGGTGCTAGTATCCATCTTAGTAGTATGATATCTACCTACTGTCCAGCTCTTTGTGACTAAATCCTCATATAATCGTCGCCAGTGTGATGTCTCCTTCCCAGCCCAAACTAGTGCTTCGATGGTATCGCTGAGAGAGTGCCAGATCCAACCTACAGAATGTGATCAAGAAGACCCTGAGTATCCTATTGTCTCCTAACAACCCTGTCTCTCTGTGTCATGAGTGTCTACACCTGTTCTCTAAGTTGATATGTTTGTGCTCTGAGACTCTCCAAAATATCCTACTCTCGCACATCCTACTGAGGAATATGATCCCAAATCTCCTCATCTCCACCTGCTGGAATCTCAGCCCGAGTAGCTCTTAGGAACCTATTGTCTAATGAGAGGAACATGATCCTCTTGTAGTGCTCCTACCCTAGTCATCTTTGTAAAACTGGTTTGACCTTGGTTGACTTTTTTATTTGGCATTCTTGGATGGTTGATTTGCCATATGTAATGTTGTAGTCAGATATTATGATTATTGTACATACCTATTAATGTGCTTTCACATCGATTCTTAGGTAAGTTTATTTGTTCTCCTAATTCATGTTACTATTCTTGGGCTAACAATTTCATTATATATATGTGTGTGTGTGTGTGTGTGTGTGTGTGTGTGTGTGTGTGTGTGTGTGTGTGTGTGTGTATGTATGTATGTATGCTTGTGTGACTCATCGTTGCAGGAGATTGCAGGTACAGTACCACCTAGGTGTGACATTCATCTTCACCTGGATTCGCAGGTTTGAGTCTACCTATTTGGTCCTTAGAGTTTGGATTAGGTGGTGTAATGCCCCGCCAGGAAACCCCGAAGGGATTAAGCCATAACACAAGAATAGAGTGCAAAATTTTTATTTTTATTTTTTTTTAAAGTTACAACACATAAGATGCAACAAGATATCAAAGATTCAGATTACATAGCGGAAGACATCAACTAACACCTAAAGAGTTTCCCAATGAGATTACTTAAATTACACAATTCACTTAACTCACACAATTAACCCAATAAGCTAATTATCTTAATAACGAGATAATACTTAATCAGGATAATTCCTTTCAAAAGAGGGAAATATAAATCACAAGCGAGGATTCATCATTAAGATCCATTCATAATCTTCATTCAAGCTTTTCATTTAAAATTACAAACCATACATCTAACATTCTAATACACTAGGATTTCATCATAACATAAGAGGTCTTTCCAAGCATATTTAAATTCCTTAACAACAACTGAGTATAATTCATTACTCTAAGTTAAATTCTTCCATATTCCAACTTATTGCATTTCAAAGGACGATTTCATACTTGCATCTACGATACATCTCATCTAAACCACTTAAGCATTCGATCAACATGGCATTCAAGAAGGAACCACATATAAGCATTTAAAGTTAATTCCATTTATCCACTTAACCATTCTAACATAAGCTATTCATGCATGATAAAGCTGAATAAAGGAAACATAAGAGAACACATCACATAACACCATAATGATCTCGGAGTTCACCCCTAAAGGGCTACATCTCTGGGTCTGCTCAACTGCAAGACCCCCTCTGATAAATAATAAAGTTAAGAATACAAGAGGTTACACTATACAATCCGGCCATCAAGGCGATACATAAGCAATATACAAATGACCACATCGGTCCATCAATACATAAACGATCCTTGAAAAGAACAGGATCCAGCTGAACATAATCAAGCTAATACAAAGGTCCAGAAGAGCATCCATAAAACTGAGCCATCACCACCCAAGGTCTAACATGAAACCGACACTCACAAGGGCAGAGACAAAAGGACGACTCACAAAGGTACTCCTAACAGGACAAAACGACAACACACTAGCGAACGTAGGGACAAGTGTCATCACATGACCTGGTATGGTTACCATGGCATGTCTTCATAGGTCCCGGCCCCATACACTGGGTCACCCTGGCAACCTAATCAGAGCTTCCGGCCCATCCAAACCTCATGTGGACCCACACATCCTCTCGTGAAGACAAGGATGGTGGTTTGCCATTTCAGGCCTTCCCACAGCATGTCGAGTCTATGATAGCACTCATCCCATGTGTGAGGCACATTTATCTTACTTAGAGATTACATTCTAATCTACTTAGGTTATCACTTATTAGACTCACTTTCAATGGGTTACCCAGCAGCCACTTTGGGCGCGGCCCCCAATCGAAAGCCACTTTCCCATACGACACTAGACTAAACTCAGACAAACTCAAAACCAAGGAATACACATGGTTAGACGAACGGAGTTCAAGAAGGAGAAACAATCATCAGGTCAAACATGACTCAAGGATAATCACTTACTGACGGTACTCTAACTAGAGACCCGACCAACAATGGTCAACCACAATCATCATTCGACTCACACACAAGGAGGATATGATCAAAACGACACTACCACAATACAATAGTCAACTCGAAATCGAGGACTGAAACAGGTACACCAAATCATTTCATACGACAGGGTCCTATCAAACAAGCACTCTTGCCATTTCATAATTAAAGCGAATACAGCAATAAAACTCGCAAGGCAATAATCAGAAAAGACAATATTTCCTCAAATTGATTTAATCATTACAAGTTGATCAAGTTTTCTACAAGATCTAAATCAGCTTACAGTTATCTACCTCATCAAGGGATAGGTTGTTCTTGGTTTTCTAACTCCTAAGGTTCAAAGCATCGAACAGGCAAATTAAGCCATAATGAGTTTTTTAACCAAATCATATTAATAAATCTCAGACAACCATTAATCAACTAAAATAAGATATTTAATCTCCAATCAAAACGTCATTAACATACTGGTCTAAAATCAATCTCTACAGATTCATAATTTCAATTCTAGATACATTATACGGATTACATAAATAAAAATGTAGAAAGAGAATCTAAATGGAGATAATCATTTCCAAGCATATCGTTTCAATTCAAATACCCAACGATAAATATTTCACTACTTCTCAATTACTCAAATGATATGTTCTACGATAATATTTAACATCATCAATTAGTAATTACGTCATATTTCAACGATCTTCCAATAACATATCATTCTCTATTTTGTTTTTAAACAATACTACCTTAATTAGCCAAATGCTCTAATCAGCTAGAAGGTAAGATATTAATTTATTAGCCAAGATCAATCAGAGAATAATCGACAATATTAAATTGCAATATTACAGTCGTAGAACTTAATTGGAAAGAGGGCATAAGTCACGAAATGAAGTTGAATAACAATTAACCTATAACCTCTATTATAAAATTAATCATTATCAAACTAACATTTGTGACGATAAATGCCTCCTTAATCAAAATTAAGAACTAATTAAAACTCAACATTAAAATAACATACATCAGAATGATATTACATAACATATGCATTTTTTTTTTGAATGAAAAAAAAAAATACATAAAAAAAAACATGTTAAAAACTATGATTTAAAAAAAAACGCATTTAAAAGTAAGAGGGAGGGCGGCCGTGCCCTAACCCTAGCTGGGGAGATACCCGCGGGCGGCGCTCATGGTGGTGCCCGCAGGTGCCGCGGCGCCCTGCGGCCACCGCGGCCCCTGCGGCCACCGCTGTGAGCCGCGACCGCCATGGCCACGCACCAGTGCGGAGAACCATGGAAAACAGGGAGGAGCAAGCGGGGGATGCGCAGGGGAAGGGATGAGGAGCGGGTGGAGCTCCGCTCCCCGCCTCCAAACCCCAACCAATGGGTTTAAAAAACCCAAACGCACGGTGATACAAATATAATATTTTTCAAAGATTTAACGCACAGGGGTATAAAATGGATATTTTACACAGCGCTATACAATTTAAACACAGTTCGAAATTCTCTTATCTTTTTTTTTTTTTTGAAACAACAACGAAATTTGTTTATAAATTTCGGTTTATAATAAAATCCGTTTCAATGAAATTCGTTCTGGGTTTCCTAAATTCTTTGATGGTATTCATTTCCTCCATACACAATGGGATTCAAACCACCCAAAAGGAAACATTGAGGGATAACTACAATCTCAAAACAAAATTTCTAGCCAATTCAAAATGGACAATCAAATTGATTTTTTTTTTTCAATAACAATTTCATTCCTTTCAACCAGCACAGTAAATTCTTCGGGCAACAAGAAAACAATTCAGAATCCTACCTTATTACGCAATCCTGGAATAGCTGAAAGAGAGCCCACCTGTCAGATCCCGCAAAATTCCTTCCCAAAACCCCCAAAATTTCTTTCCAACCAAAATCTTCTCCAAAAATGTCCATCCTCCAATTTTACCCAAATTTTGGGTTATATGGAAGAGTTGACCAAAAACTCTATTTTTGGAATTAAAAATTTTATTTACAAATAATTCTCAACAATTAATTCCTTTCTAACTATAGCAACAAATTAACTTGCTTTCCAAATCCAAAATCGATTTCCACATTAAAATAAATTTAGCCTTTCTAATTTAATGATCCAACAAAATACAATTAAATCTATTGCGATAAAATATAAAACTTTCTTTTTCAACAGCATATATGAAATGCATTTAATACTCGAAATCAGTTATTAATCGAACTTACTCCCAATTTTAAAATGAGCAATCCAATATCAACGAAAATCGCATAACGGAAACCCGATTAATTTAATCCATTAATCTTCAATGCACAAACGCATAAATAATCAAAATAATTACTACGGACTAATTAATCAATTTAACCAAACACACCAAGCATGCAAAACGAGAAGGTCAACCAAACAGACAACTCACAAACCCAAACAAAAAGGGATTACCGACGACGACTGGTGATGCTCACTGGAGCATGACTAAGGTCAACTAGGGTCTTACGACCACCTAATCCCACTCTAAGGATAAAAAGGTACACTCAAACCTGCACATCCAGGTGAAGACGAACCTCGCACTCAAGCGGCATTGTACCTAAAATCTCCTGCAACCAAGAGTCATACATGCATACATATATAAAATTGATGAAAGCGTTAGCTTAATATTAATATCATGAAATAGGAGCACTGAATAACTTGCATACAACTAGTGTGAAACCACATCAATAGCTATGCGTAAAATCAATCATTTGACTATAACATAATATTACGATAAACTAATCAAGATTAAACCAAGGTTAGAAATAGACTAGGGTAGGGGTACTACATTCTCCCCCCCTAGGTTCTGACTTACTCCTGGAAGTCGTAAGACTAGATGGAGAACATGTCGTACGCATCAACCCTGAAACTCATTCAACAAGGATCTAATTGCACATAGAAATCTTTCCATAAATAAATGAAATATCATTGCAAAATCCTTTACAAACGCCATTATCCATTGGCAAGATACATCTAAATCCATACATTTCTTAAAATATTCTAGGAATTATCCACAATCATAGCAGAGAAACAAGAATTTTCTTCCTTTCATTACACCAAATTAAAGCATTACAAAGAGGTAAACAACAATTACCATAATCATCGACCAAAAATGACAAGAAAACATGCCATAATGATCAATTTCCTTTACCAATCCATCTTTATCATAAAATTTTATGGAATAGAATTAGCTTAAAAATATCAATTTCTACCACCAATCTAACTTTCAAGAAATAAGAGCCACATAAATAACTCAATTGATTACACTTGCCAGGCATAAGAAAACCTTTCCAATGACTATGTCCCATAACATAGTGACAAGTCAACACAATTTACTCCATGATACAAATAATAACCATCCACATAACTGGAATGCATAACACAAAAGGCCACATGTGAGCATGTCCAATGCTCGGTCAAAGGTAACATGCACGATCAGCATCTCTATGCCTGATCTCAGAACAACAATAAGATCATAAATATCCAATATCTCACTCAAAGGCTTGATGGTGCTAGGCACACCATAACGGTGCTACCTTCCATACAAGACCTTTGTGAATATCCCTTGTTGAGCAAGGTGGTTAGCCTCCAAGAGATAGTCACCACACATAGGTAGGTAGTGGGTACTAGCTGCAACACAGCCTCACATACCCCCATCCTCAAGGTTCCCTGCGTCTACTTCCTCGCACACACTCTACCAATTCCGTATCATACGTCCTTGGAGAGGAATTTCACATCTCGACACAAGACCAGCATCCGAAAACAATAATGATAAACCAGTTTAGCCACCAAAGTACAGATGAATAAAGATACTAAATCCTCAATTCCAATAGTAAGGCAAGAAAATAATCCAGAATTTCAACACCAAATCAAAAGTGCAAAAGATCACAAGATCGTGGCTAAACCTTCAAAGTCAAAGTGAAAATAAATTGCTGATCCCCAAAGAAATATAAAGAATATCACAACTGCACATAACATCACTGTGTGACTAGCATCTAGCCACCAACGAGGAAGGAAGGAACAACTGACTAGCTATTGCAGTAGCTCATCATGTGGTGCGACATAGTCACACTATCCACATGGCATGGCGGTGTGCACCTTGACATCACCCTGCATCACGTCGTCACGTGGCATGGCAATACCCCAAGTGGAGAACACACACAATGGACGTATCCCGCATGGTAGTGCACCTCGCGAAAAAAGCACGCGCAAGTCACATCCCGCATAGCGACGTATCTAGAAGGATACTCGCCGTAAGTCAGAGGTATACATGACTAGGGTCCACCCACATGCCTACCAACACATACTAACTGGCAGCACATGTGAATAAACCTACCTTTCATGAAGACAAGGCAAAGGATCCTCCAAATCGCACCATCACTATCCACAAGAATCACCATCCAAAATGCTCAAATAAAGGAGGGAATAGGCTGACATACATAAACCTATAAATAGATTCATCAAAGGGAAAGTATTGAGTACACCTTGATACAGTTTAGCAGTACAACTGTATCATTCCTCGAAGTAGAGAAGCTAAAGTCGCTTCGCGCCGACATTACTCGTACACCAATCCATACTATTCAAGGAACGGTCGCTTCGAATACTACCCCTTAACATACCGAGTTACCCACAACCCGAGGTTTGGTACTCAGTAGGGAACAAATAAGCAACATCACACAAACAGTATGGTTTCCCATACTCATAAGCAACATATCCTCCATGGTTGATTACTTCACCAATCCATGGGCACATATAATAAGCACTGGTTTCTTACAATACACACGAAAACACCAGTACTGGTTTAGTCACATTTACGGGGAGTACTTTTCAGTACGCTAACATCTATACAAGGAAGATTTCAATTATGCTTTCTACATAAATAACTGAATCAAGTTTACTCTAGATTCAAGTACTGAACTTATTAACAATTCACAATTTTATAAGGAAATAACATCATTCCTATATCTTTATCACATTTCACCAAGCATCCGTAACTAAATTACTAGCTATTCAAATTCATTTCTAAAGCTTAAGACTTTCATCTATCACTATGAAGTCAAAATGCAATAGTACAATTTCACATGTTTTATAAACATTCCATTTAAATCAATGCATTCTTTAATAGCATTTCTAAGAATCTTATGATTAGGCAAGGAGAAGGGAAAGAGAGTTTGATACCCAAACTATTTCTTACAAAAACGCAAGATCAACAGATCACACTACATTATAAAATTTCTCAATATAAGCCTATCATTTCAATTACACGGTTTTCATTTCGCTACCGTTAAAAAGGATGACAATCAGCCTAACAAAACATTTCCAATAATTATGGTTGCGACAGGAGGTTATAGTTTTCCAAACAAAACAGAGATCAAGAGAAGCAATCCTTTCGGTAATGCAAGACCTCTTAAGAACACTCACTTATAATAATACAATATAGACACATGTCATAATTTGCAACCTATTAGAGAAGATCACATTACGACCAAAGATAAGCAAGAGCTATTACCCAAATAAAACATATTAATGCATGCACATCAAACAAGCTTTTCATTCGCGCTTTCTAAACACATTAAGGTAATTACATATACCCAAAAAGCGAGTTCAATGGAGCATTTGCTAAAATAAGTCTTCAATCAAACTAGTTTAATGAGACAAATAAGACAATCTTTCGGAAAACACAATAATATTCTCTCGAAGTTACAATAACATGCTCTTTTTAATACTTCTACAAACCAAGCAGTTTCACATAATTCCACTATTCGCATAGCAATGCACCTTACTAAGGTAGAATTTAATCATGCTACTCCTACAAAACACACATGGAGAATTCTTTTAAACGTACTCATACAGTTTTCTCCCAATAACCAAAATAAACTTTCAAACCCATAGCCCTTTAATAATCTAAAAACATAAACGTCATAAGGCTCACACAAGGGTTCAAGAAGTCACACCCTTTTCTCTTTCAAACAAGAAACTCAAATCAAAGATAATTACACATATCCTAATCATTTTAATTTCTAGAAAGAGAGAGAGAGAGGAATGGTGATGATCATTTAATTTTCTACAAAATAAGCATTCAATAATTGCCATACTAGTCCTTCAAGTGGACAACACTAAGCTAGATCATAATCTTTAAACAAACATAATTCGCACTTTCAGATTCAAGACAAGCACAGACCAACCCAATTGGATTAGTCTAAAGAGTACAACACTCAATAATGGAAAGGTACATATGACTCTCTTTCAGAGTAAGAGTAATCGTAGACCAAGACATCAATAAGCACACGATGCACATATAAGCACTCAAACACCAACATCAAGAAGGCGAAAACAAGGTGTGAACACACACGTTACACACAAGCTAAAGTCTGCTCAATCACTCACATGCAAAAGGAGGACAAGCATACACATAAGGTCGATACACCTCACACAAATAGAGGGCACACACGACACCAAAGATCCCAATGTTTGCAACATGGGCTCTGATACCAAATGTAATGCCCCGCCAAGAAACCCCGAAGGGATTAAGCCATAACACAAGAATAGAGTGCAAAATTTTTTTATTTTTTATTTTTTAAAGTTACAACACATAAGATGCAACAAGATATCAAAGATTTAGATTACATAGCGGAAGACATCAACTAACACCTAAAGAGTTTCCCAACGAGATTACTTAAATTACACAATTCACTTAACTCACACAATTAACCCAATAAGCTATTTATCTTAATAACGAGATAATACTTAATCAGGATAATTCCTTTAAAAAGAGGGAAATATAAATCACAAGCGAGGATTCATCATTAAGATCCATTCATAATCTTCATTCAAGCTTTTCATTTAAAATTACAAACCATACATCTAACATTCTAATACACTAGGATTTCATCATAACATAAGAGGTCTTTCCAAGCATATTTAAATTCCTTAACAACAACTGAGTATAATTCATTACTCTAAGTTACATTCTTCCATATTCCAACTTATTGCATTTGAAAGGATGATTGCATACTTGCATCTACGATACATCTCATCTAAACCACTTAAGCATTCGATCAACATGGCATTCAAGAAGGAACCACATATAAGCATTTAAAGTTAATTCCATTTATCCACTTAACCATTCTAACATAAGCTATTCATGCATGATAAAGCTGAATAAATGAAACATAAGAGAACACATCACATAACACCATAATGATCTCGGAGTTCACCCCTAAAGGGCTACATCTCTGGGTCTGCTCAACTGCAAGACCCCCTCTGATAAATAATAAAGTTAAGAATACAAGAGGTTACACTATACAATCCGGCCATCAAGGCGATACATAAGCAATATACAAACGACCACATCGGTCCATCAATACATAAACGATCCTTGAAAAGAACAGGATCCAGCTGAACATAATCAAGCTAATACAAAGGTCCAGAAGAGCATCCATAAAACTGAGCCATCACCACCCAAGGTCTAACATGAAACCGACACTCACAAGGGCAGAGACAAAAGGATGACTCACAAAGGTACTCCTAACAGGACAAAACGACAACACACTAGCGAACGTAGGGACAAGTGTCATCACACGACCTGGTATGGTTACCATGGCAAGTCTTCATAGGTCCCGGCCCCATACACTGGGTCACCCTGGCAACCTATTCAGAGCTTCCGGCCCATCCAAGCCTCATGTGGACCCACACATCCTCTCGTGAAGACAAGGATGGTGGTTTGCCATTTCAGGCCTTCCCACAGCATGTCGAGTCTATGATAGCACTCATCCCATGTGTGAGGCACATTTATCTTACTTAGAGATTACATTCTAATCTACTTAGGTTATCACTTATTAGACTCACTTTCGATGGGTTACCCAGCAGCCACTTTGGGCGCGGCCCCCAATCGAAAGCCACTTTCCCATACGACACTAGACTAAACTCAGACGAACTCAAAACCAAGGAATACACATGGTTAGACGAATGGAGTTTAAGAAGGAGAAACAATCATCAGGTCAAACACGACTCAAGGATAATCACTTACTGACAGTACTCTAACTAGAGACTCGACCAACAACGGTCAACCACAATCATCATTCGACTCACACACAAGGAGGATATGATCAAAACGACACTACCACAATACAACAGTCAACTCGGAATCGAGGACTGAAACAGGTACACCAAATCATTTCATACGACAGGGTCCTATCAAACAAGCACTCTTGCCATTTCATAATTAAAGAGAATACAACAATAAAACTCGCAAGGCAATAATCAGAAAAGACAATATTTCCTCAAATTGATTTAATCATTACAAGTCGATCAAGTTTTCTACAAGATCTAAATCAGCTTACAGTTATCTACCTCATCAAGGGATAGGTTGTTCTTGGTTTTCTAACTCCTAAGGTTCAAAGCATCGAACAAGCAAATTAAGCCATAATGAGTTTTTTAACCAAATCATATTAATAAATCTCAGACAACCATTAATCAACTAAAATAAGATATTTAATCTCCAATCAAAACGTCATTAACATACTGGTCTAAAATCAATCTCTACAGATTCATAATTTCAATTCTAGATACATTATACGGATTACGGAAATAAAAATGTAGAAAGAGAATCTAAATGGAGATAATCATTTCCAAGCATATCGTTTCAATTCAAATACCCAACGATAAATATTTCACTACTTCTCAATTACTCAAATGATATGTTCTACGATAATATTTAACATCATCAATTAGTAATTACGTCGTATTTCAACGATCTTCCAATAACATATCATTCTCTATTTTGTTTTTAAACAATACTACCTTAATTAGCCAAATGCTCTAATCAGCTAGAAGGTAAGATATTAATTTATTAGCCAAGATCAATCAGAGAATAATCGACAATATTAAATTGCAATATTACAGTCGTAGAACTTAATTGGAAAGAGGGCATAAATCACGAAATGAAGTTGAATAACAATTAACCTATAAGCTCTATTATAAAATTATTTATTATCAAACTAACATTTGTGACGATAAATGCCTCCTTAATCAAAATTAAGAACTAATTAAAAATCAACATTAAAATAACATACATCAAAATGATATTACATAACATATGCATTTTTTTTTTGAATGAAAAAAAAATAAAAATAAAAAAAAACATGTTAAAAACTATGATTTTAAAAAAAACGCATTTAAAAGTAAGAGGGAGGGCGGCCGTGCCCTAACCCTAGCCGGGGAGATACCCGCGGGCGGCGCTCACGGTGGTGCCCGCAGGTGCCGCGGCGCCGTGTGGCCACCGCCGTGAGCCGCGACCGCCACGGCCACGCACCAGTGCGGAGAACCATGGAAAATGGGGAGGAGCAAGCGGGGGACGCGCAGGGGAAGGGATGAGGAGCGGGTGGAGCTCTGCTCCCCGCCTCCAAACCCCAACCAATGGGTTTAAAAAACCCAAACGCATGGTGATACAAATATAATATTTTTCAAAGATTTAACGCACAGGGGTATAAAATGGATATTTTACACAATGCTATACAATTTAAACACAGTTCGAAATTCTCTTATCTTTTTTTTTTTTTGAAACAACAACGAAATTTGTTTATAAATTTCGGTTTATAATAAAATCCGTTTCAATGAAATGCGTTCTGGGTTTCCTAAATTCTTTGATGGTATTCATTTCCTCCATACACAATGGGATTCAAACCACCCAAAAGGAAACATTGAGGGATAACTACAATCTCAAAACGAAATTTCCAGCCAATTCAAAATGGACAATCAAATTGATTTTTTTTTTTCAATAACAATTTCATTCCTTTCAACCAGCACAGTAAATTCTTCGGGCAACAAGAAAACAATTCAGAATCCTACCTTATTACGCAATCCTGGAATAGCTGAAAGAGAGCCCACCTGTCAGATCCCGCAAAATTCCTTCCCAAAACCCCCAAAATTTCTTTCCAACCAAAATCTTCTCCAAAAATGTCCATCCTCCAATTTTACCCAAATTTTGGGTTATATGGAAGAGTTGACCAAAAACTCTATTTTTGGAATTAAAAATTTTATTTACAAATAATTCTCAACAATTAATTCCTTTCTAACTATAGCAACAAATTAACTTGCTTTCCAAATCCAAAATCGATTTCCACATTAAAATAAATTTAGCCTTTCTAATTTAATGATCCAACAGAATACAATTAAATCTATTGCGATAAAATATAAAACTTTCTTTTTCAACAGCATATATGAAATGCATTTAATACTCGAAATCAGTTATTAATCGAACTTACTCCCAATTTTAAAACGAGCAATCCAATATCAACAAAAATCGCATAACGGAAACCCGATTAATTTAATCCATTAATCTTCAATGCACAAATGCATAAATAATCAAAATAATTACTACGGACTAATTAATCAATTTAACCAAACACACCAAGCATGCAAAACGAGAAGGTCAACCAAACATACGACTCGCAAACCCAAACAAAAAGGGATTACCGACGACGACTGGCGATGCTCACTGGAGCACGACTAAGGTCAACTAGGGTCTTACGACCACCTAATCCCACTCTAAGGATAAAAAGGTACACTCAAACCTGCACATCCAGGTGAAGACGAACCTCGCACTCAAGCGGCATTGTACCTGAAATCTCCTGCAACCAAGAGTCATACATGCATACATATATAAAATTGATGAAAGCATTAGCTCAATATTAATATCATGAAATAGGAGCACTGAATAACTTGCATACAACTAGTGTGAAACCACATCAATAGCTATGCGTAAAATCAATTATCTGACTATAACATAATATTACGATAAACTAATCAAGATTAAACCAAGGTTAGAAATAGACTAGGGTAGGGGTACTACAGGTGGTCGTAAAACCCTCATTTTACCCTACTTGTGCTCAAGTGAGCATCGTCAGTCATCCACTGGTTTGCCTTTTGTTTGGGTTTGCAAGTCGTGTATTTGGTTGGCTTTTTTGGGTTGCTTGCTTTGCATGTGGTAAAATTAATTATTTTTATCCTTAGTTTTTAATTTGATTAAATGTGTGTTTACGCATTGTAATTAAGGGACTATATTAAATAGGTTCCCTTTATGCGATTAATCATTAATTAGAATTGCTCAATTCCTGTTTATAGCAAGTCCGATTTAAATGGTTAATTTTAACGATGAATTTATTCAGTTTATGTTTTTGGAAAGGAAAGATTTAAATTTATTTGAAATAGGAACAATTTAATCTCTTTGGCATTTTGGAATAGAAAGGTTAATTTCAATTATTTGAGAAAATCAAATTATTATATAAGCAAGTTTGATTAATGGTTATTTTCAAAATTGTAAATTAAAAACATTTGAATGCATTTTGGGAGAAAGGTTAAATAGAACTAGAAAATTGAAAATATTTTGCCCTCATTAACATTTTGAAATATAAATGTTAGTTTTTGTTAGAATTGAGAAAATTAAAAAAACTAAATGAGGGAGAGAAGCATTTCGATTTTTAATTAGAAATGAATTGTTAATTTTGTAAAAATATTTTTCCCTAATATGAGTCTTGGTCAAAAATGGTTTTTAACCTATTTTCTTCATGGGTTTTGGGAGATATTTTTGGATGGAAAAATTTGGGGAAGAATTTTGGGGGCATTTTGTGGAAGGATTTTGGGTATTTTGCAGGTGGAGCTCATCTTCAACACCTTCAGGATAGCATTCAAGGTTGGCATTTTGGTTAACCCTTTTGTTTTTGTTTCATGGATGCAAATCCATTTCTTCATTTTGGGAAAGAAATGATGTGTTAAATTTAAAATTCTGTGTGTATATGGGAGTTGGAAGAAATCTTAAATTCCTTTATAAATCATGCAATTTGGTTTGTAGATTGTTAAATTAGTTGGATTTCATGCTTTTAGATTGAGTAGATTTGCTAATTTTACCCCTGAGAGGGGTTATGTTGGCAAAATTTTGCCAGAATGGGTTGCCTAGAAATGAAAATGTTTTGTTTAAAAATGACTGGATCCATTCTATGTTTTATCTCAGAAAATTTTTGAGTCTATTTTATTTGGGGGTTTTGGTTTGAAATTATCAAAAATGCATTTATATGTGTTAATCTCTTCTTTATTTTTCGAAAAAAAAATGTCCCAAAGGTTGTTCCCAGAAAAATTTCTGAGTATTGGTTTCTTGTTTAAAATTATATCTAGGTTTGTGAATACCCAGAGATTGGAAATTGTTTGAAGTCTCTATTTGAGATTGTGAATATTAATCAAGCTAGGCTTTCCTTTTTGAAAAGCTATTTTTAATTATTAAAAAAAAAAAAAAAAAAATGAATCTCGAAATGAGATTATTGATGGGCAGATTGGGTTTTGGAGGGCAGAGGAGCCGAGGCTCAACCCGCGCCCTTCCCCCCCCTCCTCCCTATGTTCGCAGCCTTGTCTACGACCACAGTATGGCCGTAGAGCTTTGTGACCACAATGTGGCTGCAAAGGCCTACAACCACAATGTGGTCGTAGAAGCCTGCGTCCACATTGTGGCCGCAGGGAAGTACATCCACAATGTGGCCGCAGAGTCCCGCGTCCATAATGTGGATGTTGTGGGTCTGTGTCCACACTGGTGGCCATAGCCTCCGCGGATAGGGCACAACCTCCACTCCTGTGGAGAGAGGTGGACCCCGCGGTTTGCTTATTTTTATTTAAAATAAAATTAGAATGCATCATTATTTTAATGGGGTTTATTTAAAAAGTTTTCAATATATTTTAATTAAAAGATTTAAAATAATATTTTTTAATTATTAATTATTAATTAGTATGTGTTTTATTAATTGGGAATTAATATGTATATATTAATTAATATTTAATTTGTAATGTTATTATTAATTATTAATTAGTATATATTTTATTAATGGTGGATTAATATATATATTAATTAATATTTAATTTATATTTTTATATATTTATGCATGGAGCATTAGTTTATTTGGGAAAGGATCATCGATTTTAATTTCTTTTTTAATGAACATTTCTATTTTTGGAAAGTATGTTATTATGTCGCAAGAGATGAGATTATATTGTTGTTTTCGAACAAGTTAGAGAATGATGTTTTATTTGAAAAAATAAATATCATATTTAGTTGTTTGATGTTTACTTAATTATATTCATGTGAATTTGGTTTGAAACCCATGATGATGTAATTATGTTATGTTATGATGCAATCAAACTTTAGTGAGTTAGTAAACCATGATCGACATGTACCTAGACAAGATAGACAAACTGCAATCTAATTTGATCTATTTGGAAGCCGAATCGATTGTAGTGTGAAAACAATATGGAAGAAGACTGTCTTTTCCGATTTATGTCTATGCATGTTTGTTTTTTCTATATTCGCATTTTCTTAAGAAATGGCAAGTCCTTGTTTGTGAATGTTGGATATTGTTGCATGTTGAATTGGGTACCTCTTTATGTCCTTGATATCGAGTGTTTACTATTTTCATGTGTTCGTGTTGTATCCAGTCGTGTCCTATTGTTTTTTCTCTTGTGAGAACCTGATATTCATGTTTGACCATGGGTTGCTTATGATGGGTTGCGAAGACTTAGTTTCACGGATGCACCAGTTGATTTTTTTGTATTTATTTCTTATTATGTTTAGTTGGATCCTTTTCCTAGTTCAAGGATCATTCTTGTATTTATTGACCGAGGTGGTCGTATGTATTATTGGTTTAAGTATGCCTTTATGGCAGGATGTAAATGTTGGCATTTGGCATTATAACAGGCAAGGGGAGATTGTTGGCATTTCAATAAGGATATTGAGAAGGTTGTTGATGATTATGGATAAAACTGATTAAGGATGTTTATTGTCTTAATATTATTATTTTGTCATTGATGTCAAGAAATTGATTTTCTAATTCAGTATGATGTTGCCATATCTTGAGAAGTATGATTTGATGAGTATAAAGATGTCGGTAAAAGACATAGAAAGAATATGATGAAGAAGGGGAGAAATAAGTTATTCAATGGGCAACTATTACCGAGTTAGACAATGATGAGATCATGATGATTATATTGTTTTGATATCCTACATATGTTATTGATTGAAAGGTTAATACTATACTATGTTACCGAGCAAAGAACTTAGTCAGTAAACCCTAAGGTTATCGCTATCAGTTAATGAAGGCAGA
This sequence comes from Cryptomeria japonica, assembly GCF_030272615.1. NCBI lineage: Eukaryota > Viridiplantae > Streptophyta > Pinopsida > Cupressales > Cupressaceae > Cryptomeria > Cryptomeria japonica. The sequence goes on along the minus strand of NC_081410.1, from coordinate 364,401,198 downwards.
ATGTCTACCGAGTGAAGTTTAGTATTTACCAAGTTGCAACTGAGTAATAACAGAATACATTAAATGATTACATGCATTATTTAATGAAGGAAGCTGATGAGCTAGCTATGATTAAATGATTGGTATGCCGTGAATGAATTTTTTTAAAGAATCTATGGCAAAGGAAAATCGGCAGGAAGATCTACAGCTTAGATTGAACCGCAATACCCTAGCACAAGTTCCAAGAAATGTATGCAAGTTCCAAGGTAGGGTAAAACATTTTCAGATTGAAGGACACATTGAACCTGGATAAAGTTTGAAGATCTGATGGCTATGATTGATCATGGGAAATGTGATCAAAGAGATTAAGCAGTTGGCGAATTGTTTATAAATAGGGAACTGTTGATAAACAATGCATGCGAGCAAGTGTATGCATAGGGATGCTACATAGTGATTACCAAGCATAGAAGCTTGAAGACCTATTTTGAATAATAGATTATAGAGCCCAGCAGATGGACAAGATTAGTTCTATGTCTATATTGTATTGAGCAAATAAGAATCTGCATTAGCATTTTAGATGTGAAGTTGCAGATAGATTTTTATTACTGTTATTTTGTGAAGTGACAGAAAATCTCTTAACCGAGTGGACTTAACAGTCTTATTTGTAAAAGCCTCTAACAAGGTGACATTCTGATTGTGTGTTTGAAATCCTTTAACAAGGTCACTTCTAACAAGGTGAAGATCCTAATAGATCTGAGGGAAATCCCTTAACCGGGTCACATCTAGCAATGTGTTTGTAATCTTTAACAGGATTTGCTTTTAACCGAGCATACTCTAGAAGAGTATATTTCTTAGTGGGTCCGAAATCCCACATTGATTTTTCCCTATTTGGGTTTCCATGTTAAATCTGGTGTTATGAGTGTTATGATGTTTATATGCTTTTGAGTTTGCATGTTTAGCAGTTTTGGTTATATTACTGAAGTATATGTTACCGAGGTTGAATCTGATGTTTTTATGGAAGATTCAACCCCCCCCTCTCATCTTATTATCTTGGCATCTGTACTTATCTTTAAGTATCATAACTATCAATTGGGACCAGAGCTTTGGACTCTGGAAAAAAAAGTTTAAAGGTACTTGAGGAAAAGATCCAAGGATGTATAAGAGGGATGCACCGAAGCTGAACAAGTCAAGTTTCTCTACATGGCAGAAAAGGATGAAGTTGCACCTGTCAAGAGTTGGAGAATATGTTGTATATTATCTGGAGAATGATTTCATCACACCGAGCACCTATCCATTGACAATGGAAGAGATAAAGGCAAACCAAGAACATATCCAAGCAATGATTGAAATAACATCTGCATTGACCGACTCAGAGTTTAATGATCTAGAAGGCTGCAATGATGCAAAGGCAATGTGGGACAAGCTCATATCTATGTATGGAGGTGATGAACATGTTCAAAGAGCAAAAGTGGATAGTCTAAGAGGAAAACTTGAATCTATGAGGATGAATGAAGGTGAGAACATAACCCAATATAGTACAAGACTAAAGGAGATTGTCAATCAAATCAAAGGAGCAAGTGGAACTGTTGAAGAAAAGGATATAACAAGTAAGTTGTTAAGAACCCTTCTACCGGCCTATGCAATCCGAGTCTCTGCAAACAATTAATTGAGGTCTATACCCAATATGCCAGTTTCTTTAGATGCTACTATTGGTAAGCTACATGCATTTGAGTTAAGTAACTTTGATAACAGTGGGTCATCGGTAAATAAAGTTGAATCTACATTTAGTTCTTTTCATATTGGTGAATCTGATGATTACAATGATAGAATGAGTAAGTACACTAAAGGGGATCACAGTGGAGCAAGTGAAAGATTTCGCAAGAACATGGAGGAAGTACACAAACTGTATGAGGAAATCAGAAAGCAAGAAGAGTTTGAAGCACTATTAGCCAGAAGGTTACCGAGAGGCAAAGGTAAGTATAAAGGAAAACTACCTTTGAAATGTTTCAATTGTGATAAGATAGTACATATGGCTTCTAACTATCCTGACAAAGATTCTACTAAAAAAAGAGATTACCGAGATGATAGACAGAAAGATAATCATTATAGAGGACACCGAGACTTCAGAAGAAGAGATAGAAAGTCATGCTTAATAGCTGATGAGGAATCCAATGATGATAAATTAGATGAAACTGATACAGAGGAAGTAGTTTATGTGGCCATCAAAGATGGATCAGATGAAGAAAGGTATGAAGAAAAAGCCCTTATATCTCACATAAATACTAATGATTCTTGAATCATAAATAGTGGATGCTCACATCACATGACAGGTGATAAACACAAGTTTTTTATGTTAGAAGACAATGATGGAGGCTATGTAAGATTTGGTAATGATGCACCATGTCCAGTAAGAGGTAAAGGATCCATAACACTTCTTGAAATGCAAGATGCAATGATGTTTATTGGGTTGAAGGTTTAAAATACAATTGGTTGAGTGTAGCATAGCTAAACAATACAGGATACCGAATAGAATTTCAGAAAGGAATTGTCAAAGTTCATGACAAGCATGGAAAGTTAGCTGCTACCGAGACACAAACAAGAGGTAACGCATTTCACCTTGACTCAACTCAGAATAAATGTCTGTATGCAAAGATAGATGACACCTAGTTATGGCATAAAAGGTTTTGTCATGTAAATTTTGATAATCTAATCAAAATAAGAAAGAAGCACTGAGTAAGAGGTCTACCAAGCCTTGAAAAACCTGAGAATGCTATGTGTCAAGGATGCCAGATGGGTAAAATGACAAGATCAAGCTTTACAAGTAAGTCCTACACTTCTAAGGGAATTTTAGATCTTGTGCACGCTGATATTTGTGGTCCTATGAAAGTTCAAAGTTATTATGGTGATAAATATTTCATATTATTTGTGGATGACTACTCAAGAATGATGTCAGTGATGTTTTTAAAAGAAAAATCAGAAGCTTTTCAAATGTTTAAATGCTACAAGGCAAGAGTTGAAAATGAAACAGGAAGACAACTGAAATGTCTTAGATCAGATAGAGGAGGAGAGTTCACATCTAATGAGTTCAACTTATTCTACAATGATCATGGTATAAAAAGATAGGTCTCTGCACTGAGAACTCCATAGTAAAATTGAATTTCTGAGAGAAGAAACATATCTATTGTGTATTGTGCCAGAACCCTGATGATTGAAAAGAAAGTGCCAAAAACATTTTGGAGAGAAGCAATAAGCACTGTAGTTTACACCCTGAACCGAGTACAACTAAAGAAAGGTACTTTGAAGACACCTTATGAAATCTGGTATGACAAGAAACCTAATGTAAGTTATTTTAAAATCTTTGGAAGTAGATGCTATGCACACAAGGATGATAGAAATGGCAAGTTTGATCAAAAAAGTGAAGAAGGAACATTTCTTGGTTATTCTTCTAGAAGTAAAGCATTTAAATGTCTAATCAAATTATCTAACAAAATAGTAGAAAGTGCAAATGTGAAAATTGATAAATTTGCAGAAAGAAATGATGAAGGAAATTCCAAGGAACTAGAAGATTATGATGAATTTGTCTATGTTCAACCGACAAGTCCTACCGAGAAAACTGCAGAAGGAAATGAAGAGAATATCCAGTTACCGAGTGATGAAGAAGAACATACAGAGGCTATCGAGCCTGTATTAGCCAAATATGTCAAAAGACATCATGCACCAAGTTAGATTATAGGAGATAAGGATGATCGAATGATGACAAGGAACAAACTGAGACAGAACACATGTCTGATATCTAAATTTGAACTGAGAATAGTGAAAGAGGCATTTAACAGTGAATATTGGATAAATGCTATGACAGAAGAGATTGATCAAATCAAGAAGAATGACACATGGACATTGGTCCCAAGATCGAAGGACAAAAATGTAATCGGTACAAAATGGATTTTCAAAAACAAGCTGAATGAAAAAGGAGAGGTCATTCGAAATAAAGCAAGACTAGTTGGAAAAGGTTATGCCCAAGAAGAAGGAATTGATTATGGTGAGACTTTTGCACCTGTAGAAAGACTTGAAGGAGTAAGAACATTGTTGGCATATGTTGCTTACAATAATTTCAAGGTATATCAAATGGATGTCAAATCTGCATTTTTGAATGGTATATTAGAAGAAGAAGTTTTTATTGAACAACTTGAAGGATTTGTTGAAGACAATAATAAAGATCAGGTATGTAAATTGAACAAAGCTTTATATGGTCTGAAACAAGCACCTAGAGCATGGTATGAAAGATTGCACTCTTATTTAATCAAGATTGGTTTTATAAGAACAAGTGAAAACAACAATATTTACATGAAGAATGATGAAAATGGAATACTGATCTCAGCCATATTTGATGATGATATTATATTTTGTGGAAATGACTCTCTATGTAAGAACTTTGGAAATGAAATGAGCAAAGAATTTGAGAGATAAATTATTTTATATGTTTACAGATATTGCAAATGAAAGATGAGATTTTCATTACTCAATCCAAGTACATAAAGGAAATCTTGAAGAAATTTTGAATGGAGGATTCAAAACCAGTAAGTACTCCTATGACTACCAACTGTAAATTATCAAAGAATGATTAATCTGCATCTGTTGATGAGACACTTTACCAATCCATGATCGGAAAGTTGCAATATGTTGTTCATAGCAGGCCTGACATAGCACATGCAGTAGGTATAGTTGCAAGATTCTCTGCAGATCCTAAGGAAACACACATGACAAAAATCAAGAGAATTTTTAGATACTTGAAAGGTACTGAAGATTATGACTTAGTATATCAGAAAAGAAATAACTTTGATTTAAAAGTTTATACTGATGCTGATTGGGTAGGCAACATTGATGATAGAAAAAACATAAGTGGAGGAGCTTTCTTTTTAGGAGAAAGACTAGTGAGTTGGCTTAGCAAGAAACAAGGATGTGTTTCACAGTCAACAGAAGAAGCTGAATACATTGCTACAGCATTGAATTGTACCAACATAGCATGGATCAAACAACTGTTGGAAGGTATAAATGAGAAAGTTACTGAGCCAGTAACTATATTCTGTGACAATACTAGTGCCATTAACATTTCAAAGAATCCTGTTATGCACTCTAAGACAAAGCACATCTCTATCAAATATCATTATCTTAGAGAAGAAGCTCAAGAGAAGAAAGTGGTGTTGGAGTATGTTAGCACAAAGGAACAAATAGCAGATATCTTCACCAAGCCACTGCCAAGGGCCACTTTTGAGTATCTCAGAAGTAAGTTAGGGGTCCTACCCCTATCTTCTACTCACTGACCGAGTTCGGTGAAAGAATCAATTCGATGACTCTACAGAATATCTTTTTAGGAGTTGATGTTGATTTACACACTTTAGGATGTTTTCTAAAGGTGTGTAGGAAACAATACAAGAAATAATATAGAAAACAGGAATTGAAGACATAAATGCTCTGACCAAGACTAAGTTGACACATAACAACATGAAATCACTTCATACAGGAAGAAATTATGTTTTAATTCTTTACTTTTTGGCATTGTTGTCAAAGGGGGAGAAGACTGAAGAAGAGGAGAAGACTAATGTATGGGGGAGAATTCTGATGACAGGGGGAGAGCATTTCAGCATTTCAGAATCTCACAGCAATCCGAATCAATTAGGTCAAATCAATTGGTTTTGCCATAAATTCCAAAGGGGGAGATTGTTGGCATTTGGCATTATAACAGACAAGGGGAGATTGTTGGCATTTCAATAAGGATATTGAGAAGGTTGTTGATGATTATGGATAAAACTGATTAAGGATGTTTACTGTCTTAATATTATTATTTTGTCATTGATGTCAAGAAATTGATTTTCTAATTCAGTATGATGTTGCAATATCTTGAGAAGTATGATTTGATGAGTATAAAGATGTCGGTAAAAGACACATAAAGAATATGATGAATAAGGGGAGAAATAAGTTATTCAATGGGCAACTATTACCGAGTTAGACAATGATGAGATCATGATGATTAGATTGTTTTGATATCCTACATATGTTATTGATTGAAAGATTAATACTATACTATGTTACCGAGCAAAGAACCTAGTCAGTAAACCCTAAGGTTATCGCTATCGCTTAATGAAGGCGGAATGTCTACCAAGTGAAGTTTAGTATTTACCGAGTTGCAACCAAGTAATAACAAAATACATTAAATGATTACATGCATTATTTAATGAAGGAAGATGATGAGCTGGCTATGATTAAATGATTGGTATGCTGTGAATGAAGTTTGTTAAAGAATCTATGGCAAAGGAAAATCGGCAGGAAGATCTACAGCTTAGATTGAACAACAATACCCTAGCACAAGTTCCAAGAAATGTATGCAAGTTCCAAGGCAAGGTAAAACATTTTCAGAATGAAGGATACATTGAACCTAGACAAAGTTTGAAGATCTGATGGCTATGATTGATCATGGGAAATGTGATCAATGAGATTAAGTGGTTGGCAAATTGTTTATAAATAGGGAACTATTGATAAACAATGCATGCGGGCAAGTGTATTCACAGGGATGATACATAGTGATTACCGAGCATAGAAGCTTGAAGACTTGTTTTGAATAACAGAGTATAGAGCCCAGCAAATGGACAAGATTAGTTCTATGTCTATATTGTATTGAGCAAATAAGAATCTGCTTTAGCATTTTAGATGTGAAGTTGCAGATAGATTTTTATTACTATTATTTTGTGAAGTGACAGAAAATCTCTTAACCGAGTGGACTTAACAGTCTTATTTGTAAAACCCTCTAGCAAGGTGACATTCTGATTGAGTGTTTGAAATCCTTTAACAAGGTCACTTCTAACAAGGTGAACATCCTAACAGATTTGAGGGAAATCCCTTAATCGGGTCACATCTAGCAATGTGTTTGTAATCTTTAACAGGATTTTCTTTTAACCGAGCATACTCTAGAAGAGTATATTTCATAGTGGGTCTGAAATCCCACAGTGGTTTTTCCCTATTTGGGTTTCCACGTTAAATCTGGTGTTATGAGTGTTATGATGTTTATATGCTTTTGAGTTTGCATGTTTAGCAATTTTGGTTATATTACTGAAGTATATGTTATCGAGGTTGAATCTGATGTTTTTATGGAAGATTAAGTTTGTATGATTCACCCCCCCCCCCTCCTATCTTATTAGCTTGGCATCTGTACTTATCTTTAAGTATAAGAACTATCAGTAAATGATGTGAACCTTATGTATTCTTTACCCTATTATTTTACCAAAGGGGTCTTACAGTTGAGCAGACCCGGAGATGTAGCCCACTAGGGGTGAACTCTGGTATCATTTTGGTGTTATGTGGTGTTTATGTTATTTTGTTTCCTCTCTAATTTAGCATGTATGGATGGCATAATGTTAAAATGTGTAATGTGTATTAGATGAAGTTAATCGTAAATGTATGTATGTAGTCATCTTATTAATACAGTAATTTGGATCACGAAGAATGTAAATTAGAATAATGGAATGTATTCATTTGTTGATAATGCAATTAAAGTATGCTTGGAGAGAATTCATTAGTTTATAATCAAATTAAAGTATGAAATGAATTAGATGCATGACTTATGTTTTACTGAAAGTTTGGTCAAATTTTATGGTTAAAAATTCTAATGGATGAACTTCATTATGCTATCTATATTTTAACTTTAATGGATGAACTTCATTATGTTATCTATATTTTAACTTAATGGATGAACTTATCATGTTATCTATATTTTAACTTTAATGGGTGAACTTCATCATGTTAGCTATATTTTCAACCATAATGGATGAACTCGTCCTATTATCTATAATTTTAATTTACCGAACGAATTATATCCTTGTTTAAAGTAATAACTGGTAATTAAGTAAATCATCTCAATTGGGTTAAATAGCACGGGTTGAGTTAAGTGTTGAATCAAGTAATGATGTTGGGAAACCCTTTCGGTGTTAGTTATGTCTTCCGCTGTGTTATATAAACTTATGATGACTCATTGTATCATTATGTTTTGTTTTAAAAAATAAAAATAAAAAAAATATTTGCACTCTACTCTTGAGTTTTAGCCTTATCCCTTCGGGGTTTCGTGGCGGGGCATTACATTTGGTATTAGAGCCCAAGTTGCAAACATTGGGATCTCTAGTGTTGCTTGTGCCCTTAGTTGGTGTAAGGTCTATAGACCTTATATTTTTTTCTTGTCTTCCTTTTGTATGTGTGTGATTGAGGCATATGATCTTTAAGATCTTAAGGACTCGTGTTTTGTTCTTTTGCGTATTTTTTTGAGCAGACCTTAATTATGTGTAACGTGTGTGTTCACACCTTGTTTTCACCTTATTGATATTTGTGCTTTTGAGTGATTATATGTGCTTTGTTTGCTTATTGATATCTTGGTCTACGATTACTCTTATTCTGAAAGAGAGTTGTATGTAGCTTCCTTATTGATTGTTGTGCTCTTTTTACTAATCCATTGGGTTGGTCAGTGCTTGTGTTGAATCTAAAAGTACAAAATGTGCTTTCATTAAGATTATGATCTAGCTTAGTGTTGGCCACTTGAAGGACTTGTATGGTAAATGTTGAATGCCTATTTTGTAGCGAATTGAATGTTCACCATCCTCCCTCCTCTTTCTCTCTAAAAGTTAAATGTTTGTTTACATGTATTTATCTTTTATGTGAATTTTCTTATTGCAAGAGAAAGGTTGTGACTTCTTGAACCCTTGTGTGAACCTATGATGCTTATGTGCTTCTAGATAATATAAAAGGGCCATGGGTTTAAAAGTTCATTTTAATTATTGGGAGAAACTTGTATGCTTACATTAAAGAATTCACCATGTGTGTGTGGTAAGAGTAACATAGTGGAATTTCCATTTTAAGTAATGTGCATAATATGCGAATAGCGGTTTTGTGAAACTACCTTGTTATAAAAATATGTATAAAAAGGGAACATGTTATAGTGGCTAAGAGTGTGTTGATGTGTTCCATGAAAGATTGTTTAATGTGTTTCATAATACCGACTCAATTGAGGACCTATTGTAACAATGTTATATTGAACTTGCTTTTGGATATATGTAATTGACTTACTATGATTGGAAAGTGCAAATGAAAAGCTTGTTTGATGTGCATGCATTAATGTGTATTATTGAGTGGATAGATCCTCATTTACCTTCTTATCGTACCCTGAATTTTCAATAAAAGGTTGCATATTATGATATGTTTCGTATTAATTAAGAAGAGTGAGTGTTCACAAGAGGTCTTGCATTATCGAAAAGATTGCATGTCTTGATCTTTTTTGTTTGGAAAACTAGAACACCCTATTGCAACCATAATAATTGTAAATGTCATGTTAGACGTATTGGCATTCTTCTAAACGGTAGTGAAATGAAAACCATACAATTAAGATGATAGACTTATAGTGAGAAATTTTATAATGTTGTGTGATCTTGTTAATCTTGTGCTAATGTAAGAAATGGTTTGACTATCAAACTCACTTTCCCTTTTCTTTACCTGGATTATAAGGTTTTTAGAAATGCTACTAAAGACTGCATTGATTTAAATAGAGTGTTTATAAAGCATATGAAATTATATTTTTGCAATTTGGCTTCATATTGAAAGATGAAAGTCTTAAGCTTCAGAAAGAAATTTACATGTTTAGTAATGTGAATATGAATGCTTAATGGTATTAGTAAAAGATATAGGAATGACGTTACTTCCTTATGTAATTTTGAATTGTAAAGAATTCCAGTACTTGTACCTAGAATAAATTCTATTCAGTTATTCTTGTGGGAAGCATAATTAAAACCTTCCTTGAGTAGATGATAGTGTACTAAAAAGTACTCCCCATAAATGTGACTAAACCAATACTCTTTTTTTTTTTGTGTATTGTAAGAAACCTGTGCTTTCTATATGTGCCCATGGGATGGTGAAATAATCAACCATGGAGAATATGTTTACTTATGGGTATGGGAATACCATACTATTTATGTGTTGTTGCATGTTGGTTACCTTACTGAGTGCCAACCCACGGGTTGTTGATAAGTCAGTATGTGAAAGGGTAGTATTAGAAGTCGCCATTCCTTGAATAGTATAGATTGGTGTACGAGTAATGTCAGTGCGAAGTGACTTTAGCTTCTCTATTTTGAGGAAAAATATAGTTATATGATGGAACTATATTAAAGGTGTACTCAATACTTTCCCTTTTGACAAACCAATTTATAAGGTTTATGTGTGCCAGCCTATTCCTCTCCTTTATTTGAGCATATTGATGCCATTTCTTGAGCATAGTGATGGCGCATCTTGGAGGATCTTGTTGGTATTTTAGTATGGTTTTGTCAATGATGTCAACACCTACTAAATACACCTACTTTGGAGATCCAACAACATTCACTGATAAGCAGTAATATGTGCAACAGTTACTAGTATATGGTCAACCGACAGGATATAATGTTCACCAGTACCTGGAATGACATGGAAGACACTTGGTAATGTCAAAGACATCATGTGCACACTTTATTTTGAAGTAATAATCAATGGTATATTCATATTTGCATATTTGCTTTTACCGACAAAAAGGTCCAAGTTATCTAGGGTTACACCGGCAGGTTTATCTTTTCCAGATCAGCATGGCACGCTATGGAGATGATTTATTATTGTTGTAAATGCATTAAGCTGACATGATTAATCGGTTATTGCATCGGATATTATATTATTTGTAAAATGTTTTTATTATAAAATCTTGTAGAGCTGACCTACTAAAATTGGTCGTAGGGTATGGTATAAATCTAAGATCTTATTTGTAAGATCAAGTGTGGAATGCGAAAAAGATTTAAGTAAAGGTATATGCAAGATAAAGAAAAGGCATACATGAAGACATCATTTGAAGGTGAAGTTAGGTTTTTGTAGAAGCATATCAGCATTACACCGGTACTGAATCCAGCATATGAAGATGCTATTTTGTGCAGTACATTCTTATTGCATTTAACCATCCAACTGTAGTCAGTGTGACTCCCATTTGTGATTAAGCAGTGAGCTCTAGGTTGTTGGCCTTTCTACATGTGCAAACCCCTTTTGTACACTTACTATCTACAGTAATATCATCTGATTGTGCTTAAGGTTTCCCATCATGGTTTTTCCCCTTACAGGGTTTCCACGTACAAATATTGGTTTCATGTGTTGTGGATGACTTTGTGTTTATGTTTTATGCATTAATTCTTACCAGTATAGCAATTTACTATTAACATTATCTACCGACATACTAAACTGGTTTACCGGTATTAAGTATTAAGCTGGTTAATAAGTTTTTGATCTGAATTTATTAGACAACTGATTCACCCCCCCCCCCCCTCTCAGTTGTCTCCGGGACCTAACAATTGGTATCAGAGCCTAGTCCTCTTTTTGCAAAAGTTTAACAACTTGAGGAGATTCAATGTCTACTAATTATTTCAGGAAGGACAGTCCTAAACTTGATGGAACCAACTATAGGATATGGAAGATCAGAATGGAGACACATCTGAATTGCATCGGTAAAGACATCTGGGAAGTTACCAAGAATGGTTATACTACTACTGTAGCTGGTCAGACTGCTCCAACTACCTTAGCCAAAGATGAAGAAAATGATTGCAAAGCAAGAGAAACACTCTTGAGCACATTATCAGATCAACAAATCATGGGATTATCAGATAGGTCTACTGCTAAAGCTATTTGGGACCATTTGGAAACACTGAATGAAGGAGATTCCACAGACAAAATTGCAAAGCTTGAAAGCTTCTGAGTCGGGTATGAACATCTGAAAATGGAAGAAGATGAAAGGATTTCTGCTTTTATGGAAAGAGTAAAAGAAATTGTTTTGGGTATCAAATGTTGTGGAGGAACCTTGAGTGAGGATGAGATTGTTTCTAAAATTTTAAGAGGTTTGCCACCAGCATATAAAATGAAGGTTACTGCATTAATGAGTTGAGAACAATGCCTAATACATCAGTAACTAGGGATACATTGATTGGAAAACTTTCAGCTTTTGAAATTGAGGAATTTGGTCATGTTGCTACTATAAAGACTGATTTGGCCTTTAAAGCATCAACTTCATCTGCTCCATCTTTTGACAAATCATACTAGAGAGCCTTTTATGCAAGAGAACTTGAAGAAATCAGGAAGGAGAATGAAGAGCTTCAAGAATGGTGTAGGTGCACCCAAGCAAGCTATCAAGACCATGAAGAGTTATGAATCAAAACAAGTGAATTGGAGTGTTTTGAAGCCAATAATGGAAATTTGTAATGATCAATATGATTTTAAAGTTAAATGTCTTAAAGGTCTTAATAAGGGCTTTAGGACCAAAATTATGTAAGGGAGGCCAATAGTGCCTAAATAGGATTTGGATGGTTAGATAAGTTTGTTTGGATCCTAGGAGTAATAAAACATTAAGTTTGATAGGTTAGGCTTTAAATTATTCAATAAATTGTAAGTTAGAAATTCAAATTTTTGAATTCTAACGGTTAGTTGTTTTTAGGTGGGAAAATGGATTTTAGAGTCTAAACAAGTCTATAATGACAAATAACTGATTGATTTCAGTTTGGGAAGTTGGGGGAAGGTCTTATAAAACCTTGGAACTCCATTTTGGTGGGGTTGGATGTTACAGTATGGATGTTGTATGGATTTAACAGAAAAAGTGAATAAAACCTTCATTTTCTTGCAATTTCTTATGTTTTTTTGCTTGAAAGTGATTGATCTTTCATGGTATAAGCCTTGGGTAGTCATTAAACATTGTAATAAATGATTTGGAATGATTTGGTAGCAGGTTTTGCTCAGATTTTGTCATTTTTGCTAACTGTCCTAAAATATTTTGAGTTGTATCATTGGCATTGAAGGCCCAAAATGCAATTTGGAGCCCTTCTATGGATGTAAGGTCCTGTTTCTCATAGAGGAGGCTCTATCTAACATGTATAATATGATCCTAACCAAATAACTTGTAGGAAGTGTGGTTTGACAGGTGATCACCGTGGGTTGGATAAAGGAGAAGTGAGTAGGAAGCATAGCAAGCCTATAGCAACAGAAGATCTACCTTAACAAAGGGGTAGTTTAGTGATTGGATATGTCTAATATGGTCTAGGAGAAGGTGTATGAACCTTGATTAAGTTGCAGCGGTGCTGGGAGAGTGATTAATCAAGAAACCCTTGGTTTTGGGAGCCTATTGGTGAGGGCTTTGGGGTTTGCACATTAAACAAGATCATAGAACCTGAACAATTGGATTTTCCTTGGTTTGGAGTCATAAAAAACTACTGTTGAGAGTTTAAAGGTTGGGGGATAAGTATTTTATATACTTGCTTCGTAAAAGTGTGGGTTTTTGCATCAAAAATAGTCTCAGTCTTAGGACATCAAAGGCATGGTCCAAAAAAACCATACCTAATTTTGACATATGTTGTAGTAAACCGAAAAGGGTATCCAAAAAGATATTTTTTTTGGGATGTTATTTGGGAAAAATTGGAGAAACTGAATTAATTCAGCCTCAAGTGGGCTAATTGGGGCTCTAGGGCTAGTAGCAGGCATAGTGGGGTTTAAGAGTATGGAGAAGTCTTGAAACCTTAAAAATAATTGAAAATTGTTGAATTGGGTTGGAATAAGTGGTTGAAGACACTAGGAGTCATAGTGGAGAGTTGGGTATTGATTTGCCCCTTTGAAACCTTAAAGTGCCTTGGAAACACTAGGCAAATGCAAGAAGTGTGAAGCACTTGAAAACATATTTTCTTGAAGTCACCTAAAACCCCTGACCCTCTACATCAAATTGGTATCAAAGCAGTGAAAGGTCTGGGTAAAGGATTGGAAGGGTAGTTATGGCACCTAAGAGTCAATTGGCTAGGGAACTTGAGGAGTTGAAGGAGATTTTGGAAAGAGAAAAAAGGGAAAGAAGAGAACAGGATGTAGCAAGAGAGCAAGCTGAAGCAAGGAGGGATAGACAATGGAGAAGAGAGAAAGAGGCCATGCAAGCTAGGTTAGAAGGCTATGAGAAAGAAAGAATGGACCATAGGAGGGAAGAAGTTAATGAAGAACATTATGAAGATGAAGGAGAGGAACACCGTGAAAGACAAGAACATAGGGAAGTAGAAGATGAGATGGACCCTGAGGAGAGGAAGCTTGTTAGGATTATGAAGGCAGTACAAAAAAATGGAGGGAAATGACATGTGGAGGTACCTATCTATCAAGGGAAGATGGATAGTGAAGAAGTGTTGGGTTGGCTGGATGCCTTGGAGAACTACTTTGAGTATGAGGAGATGGAGGATGAGAAGCGAGTGAAGTTTGCGAAAACAAAGCTTAGAGGAACTACTTTAACTTGGTGGACAAGTTTACAAAATGATATAATGTCTAGGGGGTTGACAAGAATCACAAATTGGGAAAGGATGAAGAACCTCATCAAGGAGCAATTCTTGCCTTCAGATTATAGCATACATGTGAAGAGGATGAGACAAAATTTGAAACAGAAAGACATGGATGTAATGGTATATACTGAACAATTTCATAAATTGAGTATTAGGGGAGGATATGAGGAAGAAGATGAGAAGGTAGCCAGGTATATCAATGGCTTGAAGTATCATTTGCAAGATGAGATTGGTCTATAAGTACCAAGGACCATTGGTGAATGTTATCAGTTGGCTATTAGAGCAGAAGAAAAGGTGAGGAGAAGACAAGAAAGGTCAGGAAGAGGAGGTAATACAAATAGAGGAAGAGGTGGTAGAGGTCAAGGACCAAACAATGATGACAAGGGCAAGGAATAATTTTTAGAATCAAGGGGTGGATACAATCAGAGAGGAGGAAGAGGATTTGGTCAAGGAAGGGGCACATTTAAATGTTACAATTGCAATGAACCAGGACACCCATCATTCAAATGTCCTAAATGGAATGAGGACAAGAAGGAAAGGAGGGTTAATTTGACACAATAAAACAAAAAGGAAGAACAAGAAGAAGAAATCATGATACCACCAGAGGAAGGAGAGTTGTTACTCATGGGGAAAGTACAACTATCACAACAAGAAAGGATCTTTAGGACAAATTGTAAAATCCATGGCAAGGTATGTAAATTGATTGTTGATTTAGGGGCTTGACACAATTTGGTTGCTTATGAAGTAGTCAAAAAGTTAAATTTACAAACCCTTGCACATCCTAATCCATATTTTGCTACATGGGTCAGTGAATGTCAGAATATGTTGGTAAAGGATCAGGTGGTCATTAATTTCTCCATTAGTCAATATGCTGATAGTATTTTGTGTGATGTAATGGATATGAGTTGTGGTCATTTGATTTTGGGCAGACCTTGGCAATACTCTAGAAGGATTATACATGATGGGTATCAAAACACCTATGTGGTTCATAAGGGTGGAAGGAAGTACAAATTGAGCCCATAGATGGGGAAGGAAAGAGACACCACTGTAATGTGTTTTGGCAATGAGTTTTCAGTCAAAGAGCAAGGTAAGAAAAGTGCATATTTGCAGCAGTATGACAGTCCGGTTCATGAAGGACTTTGGGAACTTTATCATATACTAGTTGGTACAGTAAAATGTCCTCTCATTGGACAAGTAAAGGACAGAAATTTGGGCAGGTTGCAGATACCTCAAGATAGAGGAAAAGGGGCAGCCACGAAGCAAATATCAGCCATGAGTACCATTGGTTTGGGACAGCCAAATCATAAATTTTTTGTTTCTAATGATTGGTGTATGAATGCAGGTGTTCATAGGAGGAAACAAGTCACATTTGGGGACTATCTAGTTCCTAAGAATCAGATGCAAGCAAGCAAACATGAAGGCAAGACATGGATGACTTCTTGGGACAAGAAGACTTTCATTCATGGGGAGTATGGTGTAGGTGCACCCAAGCAAGCTATCAAGACCATGAAGAGTTATGAATCAAAACAAGTGAATTGGAGTGTTTTGAAGCCAATCATAGAAATTTGTAATGATCAATATGATTTTAAAGTTAAATGTCTTGAAGGTCTTAATATGGGCTTTAGGACCAAAATTATGTAAGGGAGGCCAATAGTGCCTAAATAGGATTTGGATGGTTAGATAAGTTTTTTTGGATCCTAGGAGTAATAAAACATTAAGTTTGATAGGTTAGGCTTTAAATTATTCAATAAATTGTAAGTTAGAAATTCAAATTTTTGAATTCTAACGGTTAGTTGTTTTTAGGTGGGAAAATGGATTTTAGAGTCTAAACAAGTCTATAATGACAAATAACTGATTGATTTTGGTTTGGGAAGTTGGGGGAAGGTCTTATAAAACCTTGGAACTCCATTTTGGTGGGGTTGGATGCTACAGTACGGATGTTGTACGGATTTAACAGAAAAAGTGAATAAAACCTTCATTTTCTTGCAATTTCTTGTGTTTTTTTGCTTGAAAGTGATTGATCTTTCATGGTATAAGCCTTGGGCAGTCATTAAACATTGTAATAAGTGATTTGGAATGATTTTGTAGCAGGTTTTGCTCAGATTTTGTCATTTGTGCTGACTGTCCTAAAATATTCTGAGTTGTATCATTGGCATTGAAGGCCCAAAATGCAATTTGGAGCCCTTCTATGGATGTAAGGTCTTGTTTCTTATAGAGGAGGCTCTATCTAACATGTATAATATGATCCTAACCAAATAACTTGCAGGAAGTGTGGTTTGACAGGTGATCACCATGAGTTGGATAAAGGAGAAGTGAGTAGGAAGCATAGCAAGCCTATAGCAGCAGAAGATCTACCTTAACAAAGGGGTAGTTTAATTATTGGATATGTCTAATATGGTCTAGGAGAAGGTGTATGAACCTTGATTAAGTTGCAGCAGTGCTGGGAGAGTGATTAATCGAGAAACCCTTGGTTTTGGGAGCCTATTGGTGAGGGCTTTGAGGTTTGCACATTAAACAAGATCATAGAACCTGAACAATTGGATTTTCCTTGGTTTGGAATCATAAAAAACTACTGTTGAGATTTTAAAGGTTGGGGGATAAGTATTTTATATACTTGCTTTGTAAAAGTGTGGGTTTTTGCATCAAAAATAGTCTCAGTCTTAGGACAACAAAGGCATGGTCCAAAACAACCATACATAATTTTGATATATGTTGTATTAAGCCAAAAAGGGTATCCAAAAAGATATTTTTTTTGGGATGTTATTTGGGAAAAATTGGAGAAACTGAATTAATTCAGCCTCAAGTGGGCTAATTGGGGCTCTAGGGCTAGTAGCAGGCATAGTGGGGTTTAAGAGTATGGAGAAGTCTTGAAACCTTAAAACTAATTGAAATTTGTTGAATTGGGTTGGAATAAGTGGTTGAAGACACTAGGAGTCATAGTGGAGAGTTGGGTATTGATTTGCCCCTATGAAGCCTTAAAGTGCCTTGGAAACACTAGGCAAATGCAAGGAGTGTGAAGCACTTGAAAACATATTTTCTTGAAGTCACCTAAAACCCTTGACCCTCTGCATCAAAGAACTTGAAGGACTATTCGCAAGGAAAATGCCAAAAGGTCCAATTGGAAGTAAGTATGAAGGTAAAGCACCCTTTAAATGTTTTAACTGCAATAAGATTGGTCATATGGCTTCAAGATGTCCTGATAGACATGCTAGAGTAAGATAAGAAGCTAGAAGAACATACAAGCCTAATCCTAAATATCAGAGATACAAATTTAAAAAGAACAAAGATAAATCTTGTTACATTGCTGATGAAGGTGTGACTGATGATTCTGATGAGGATCCAGCAAACAATGGATGGGTTTTTGTTGCTATAATAGAAGATCAATCGACACCTACTGCTCAACCGGTAGAACAAGCCCTATCAGCTAAAGTTGAATCAAAGGATGAATGGATTATTGACTCAGGATGCTCACATCACATGACTGGAGACAAAGGTAAATTCTTGAACTTTAGAGAATACAATGGAGGTTTAGTAAGATTTGGAGATGACAAAGCCTGTTCAATCAAAGGTAAGGGTTCAATATCTCTTGATGGTAAACATAACACTGACAATGTCTACTATGTTGAAGAATTAAAGCATAATCTTTTAAGTGTTGGTCAATTAGTTGAGAAAGGTTTTCAGTTACAATTTAAAAATGGAAAATGCAAAATCATGAATAGAACTGGTTTGGAAATTGCAACCGGTAATCAGACTAGAGGTAATATCTTTCATTTGAATAACATTGAAAAGGCATGCTTAATTGCACATATAGATGAAAGTTTGTTATGGCATAAAAGACTATGTCATGTAAATTTTGATTGCATGGTAAAAATTAGTACTTCTAAGGCAGTTAAAGATCTACCTAAAATTGTGAAACCTCAGAATACAATTTGCAACGAATGTCAATTTGGAAAACAAGTTAGAGCTAGTTTCAAAAGTATTCCACAAAAATCCAATAATGCTCTTGACTTAATTCACACTGATTTATGTGGTCCAACTAGAACTAAAAGCTTACAAGGTGACAGATATTTCATCCTAATTATTGATGATTATTCTAAAATGTGTTGGGTTACTTTTCTCAGAGAAAAATCAGAAGCACTTAGGAAGTTCAAACTATTTAAAGCAATGGCTGAAAATGAGACCGGTAAGAAAATCAAATGTTTAAGATCAGATCAAGGAGGAGAATTCACATCTAAAGATTTTAATACATTCTGTGAAGTGAATGGAATCAAAAGATAGTTATCAACACCTCGAACACCACAGCAGAATGGAGTTGTTGAAAGGAAAGACATAACTATCTTGGATGCAGCATGAAGTATGTTATCAGAAGCAAATCTACCACATGTGTACTAGAGAGAGATAGTAAGCACTGCTATCTATACATTCAACAAAGTTCACATCAAAGGTGAAACCGGTAAGACCCCTCATGAACTATGGTTTGGTAATATTCCTACTCTTAAGTATTTCAAAATTTTTGGAAGTAAATGTTATATTAGAAGAGATGAATATATTAGCAAATTTGATCTCAGAAGTGTTGAAGGAATATTTCTTGGTTATTCATCTAAGAGCAAGGCATATAGATGTTTTAATAAAAGATTATAGAAAATTGTTGAGAGTACAAATGTAAAGATTGATGAACAATTCAGAGGAACTTCAAGATATATAGACTTTGAACTAGAAACAAAAATTATGACAAATGAACCTACAATGAATCCACCGGTACAGAATGATGATCTAGTTACTTCGGTATCATCAGAGGATTCCACTGTAATTGAAGAACAACAACAGACTAAGACACCCCGGTATGTAAGACTGAATCATTCTGAAGATTAGATAATTGGAAGCAAATTTAAAGGAGTTATGACAAGAGGAAGATTGGAAAATGAAGAGGTATGTCTTATTTCTCAAATTGAACCATTATCTATCAATGAGGCATGTGAAGATAAATTTTGGATTAAAGCTATGGAAGAAGAATTAGGACAAATTGAGAAAAATAATACTTGGACATTAGTTCCCCGCCCTAAAGATAAAAATGTAATTGGAACCAAATGGGTATTTAGAAACAAACTTAATGAAAATGGTAAGGTTGTCAGAAATAAAGCAAGACTAGTGTGTAAGGGATATTCTCAAAAAGAAGGAGTTGATTACAATGAAACCTTTGCACTAGTAGCTAGAATTGAGGTAGTTAGATTATTCTTGGCTTTTGCAGCTCACAAGGATTACAAAGTTTATCAAATGGATATTAAATGTGCATTTTTGAATGGAGATATTGAAGAGGAAGTTTATATTGAGCAACCTAATGGATTTTCTTTGACAGATGACAATGATATGGTTTACAGATTAAGAAAAGCTCTGTATGGATTGAAACAAGCCCCAAGAGCTTAGTATGCAAGATTGGATAAGTATCTTTTAAAGATTGGTTTTACTAAAGGAAATGCAGATAGCAATTTATATTACAAAGTAACTAATGATGACATCTTGATTATTGATGTATTTGTTGATAATATAATCTTTGGAGGAAAAGATGGATTATGCAAAGAAGTTTCTATTGAAATGTAGCAAGAATTTGAAATGTCTATGATTGGAGAAATAAAATTCTTTTTAGGATTACAGATTTTACAAACTGATAAAGGTATATTTTTGAGTCAATCCAAGTACTTGAAAGAACTACTAAAGAAATTTGGGATGGAGAACTCTAAACCGGTAAGCACACCTATGACTACAAATGACAAATTATCTCAAAGGGAGGAATCTACACCTGTTAATCCAACTAGATACAAATCTATGATAGGAGGTTTACTGTATTTGACACAAACCAGACCTGATATTATGAATGCAGTATGTATAGTTTCTAGATTTCAGAGTAATCCTAGGGAAAATCATGAATCAGCAGTGAAAAGGATTTTCTGGTACTTACAAGGCACAACAAATCTTGGATTATGGTATCCTAAAGATGAAAATTTTGATCTATGTGCATATATAGATGCAAATTGGGCAGGAGATGTGGATGATAGAAAGCACCACTGGAGGAGCATTCTTTCTTGGAAAGAGATTATTTTCTTGGTTAAGTAAGAAACAGAGTTGTACATCTTTATCAACAGCAGAATCAGAATATGTTGCAACAGCAACAAATTGGACACAAGTACTTTGGCTTAAGCAAATGTTGAAAGACATAAAGGTAAAATGCAAGGAACCTATTACTATATACTATGATAACACTGCAGCAATTGATATATCTAAAAATCCGGTATTACATTCTAAAACAAAACATGTTTCTATCAAACTGAATTTTCTAAGTGAAAAAGTTGAAGAAAAAGAGATAAAACTAGTTTATGTGAATACTAAAGAATAGCTTGCAGATATTTTCACAAAACCTTTGCCTAAGGAAAATTTTGAGTATCTCAGAGATCAGCTTAGAGTCATACCACCACCGGTAGAGACTTAGACAGTAGATGATTGTCATCAACCAATAGAATTAAATGGACAAATCTTTATTCCGGTATTTGATGAGGAAGCTACTTCAAAGGGGGAGTAGTTGGTATATTGAATTGGTTGGTATTTTGTATGAACTTTATCTTTTGTGACTTTGGCATTTGATGTCAAAGGGGGAGAGATATCTATGGAAAAACACATTATCTTTTCAGTAAGGAAAAGAGATTTTAGGGGAGAGATTTTGAAAATTACATTTAAGAAGAAATTGGTATGGAAGATTGTTACTCCTAGGGGGAGAAATGGAGATTGTTAGTTTTTGTATTTGGCAATTCTGTTTTGGCACTGTGATGGTTTTTCCATCATGTGTTGCCATCAATGCCAAAGGGGGAGATTGTTGGTATTTTGGTATGGTTTTTTCATTGATGTCAACACCTACTAAATACACCTACTTTGGAGATCCAACAACATTCACTGGCAAGCAATAATCTGTGCAACAGTTACTGGTATATGGTCAACCGGCAGGATATAATGTTCACCGGTATCTGGAATGACATGGAAGACACTTGGTAATGTTGAAGACATCATGTGGACACTTTATTTTGAAGTAATAATCATTGGTATATTCATATTTGCATATTTGCTTTTACCGACAAAAAGGTCCAGGTTATCTAGGGTTACACCGACAGGTTTATCTTTTCCAGATCAACATGGCATGCTATGGAGATGATTTATTATTGTTGTAAATGCATTAAGCCGACATGATTAATCGGTTATTTCATCAGATATTATATTATTTGTAAAATGTTTTTATTGTAATATCTTGTAGAGCCGACCTACTAAAATTGGTCTTAGGGTATGGTATAAATGTAAGATCTTATTTGTAAGATCAAGTGTGGAATGCGAAAAAGATTTAAGTAAAGGTATATGCGAGATAAAGCAGAGGCATACACGAAGACATCATTTGAAGGTCAAGTTAGGTTTTTGTAGAAGCATATCAGCATTACACTGGTACTGAATCCAGCATATGAAGATGTTATTTTGTGCAGTACATTCTTATTGGATTTAACCATCCAACTATAGTCAGTGTGACTCCCATTTGTGATTGAGCAGTGAGCTCTAGGCTGTTGGCCTTTCTACATGTGCAGACCCCTTTTGTACACTTACTATTTGCAGTAGTATCATCTGATTGTGGGTAAGGTTTCACACCGTGGTTTTTCTCCTTATAGGGTTTCCACGTACAAATATTGGTGTCATGTGTTGTGGATGACTTTGTGTTTATGTTTTATGCATTAATTCTTACTGGTATAGCAATTTACTATTAACACTGTCTATTGGCATACTAAACTGGTTTATCGATATTAAGTATTAAGTTGGTTAATAAGTTTTTGATCTAAATTTATTAGACAACTGATTCACCCCCCCCCCTCTCAGTTGTCTCTAGGACCTAACAGATCTTTTGCCTTGTCTTCATGAAAGATATTTTATTTCTACATGAGCTGCCAATTAGCAAGCATTGGTAGACATGTGGGTGTGACCGACACGTGCCTTTTTTCGTGAGGTACACTACCATGTGGGATACGTCCATTGCGTGCCTTTTTCACTTGTAGTATTGCCATGTCATGTTGAAACATGATGTAGGATGTAGTGTACATTACCATGCAGCCTACCAACTGGTTTAGGGTAGAGCCATGCCTTGTGATGATGTGATGTGGGGTGATGTCAAGGTGCACACTGCCATGCCATGCGGATGTGTGACTAGGCCGCACCACATGATGAGCTACTGTGATAGCTAGGCAATTGTTCCTTCCTTCCTCGTTGGTGGCTAGATGCTAGTCACGTAGTGATGTTATGTGCAATTATGATATTCCTATTTATTTCCTTGTGGACTAGAGATTTATTTTATTTTGACTTTGAAAGTTTAGCCACGATCTTATGATCTTTTTCTTACTTGATTTGGTGTTGCAATTCCGGATTATTTTCTTGCCTTACTGTTGGAATTGATGATTATTATCTTTATTATTCTATACTTTGGTGGCTAAACTGGTTTATCCTTATTGTTTTCGTATGTTGGTCTTGTGTTGAAATGTGAATTCCTCTCCAAGAACGTAGGAGACGGTCTTAGTTGAGTGTATACAAGGAAGTAGACGTAGGGAACCTTGAGGATGGGGGTATGTGAGGTTGTGAAACAGTTAGGATCCACTACCTACCTTATGTGTGGTGACTATCTCTTGGAAGCTAACCACCTTACGCAACAAGGGATGTTCACGAGGGTCTTGTATGGAAGGTAGCACCACTATAGTGTGCCCTAGCACCATCAAGCCCTTGAATAAGATGTTGGATATTTATGATCATGTTATTTTTTTTGAGATCAGGCATAGAGATGTTGATTGTGCATATTATCTATGATTGAGCATTAGACATGCTCACATGTGGCCCTTTGAGTTGAGCATTCCAGTTATGTGGATGGTTATTATGTGTAATCATGGAGTAAATTGTGTTATCTTGTCACTATGTTATGGGACATAGTCATTGGAAAGGTTTTTATATGTTGGTAAGTGTAAACAATTGTGTTCTACATGTTTCTCTTATTTCATGAAAGATAACTTGGTTGTATAATTTATAATTTGAAGCTAGTTCTATGCGATAAAGTTTTATGAAAAAGATGGATTGGTAAAGAAAATTGATCATGATGGCATGTTTTCTTGTCATATTGGTAGATGAGTATGGTAATTGTTGTTTACCTCTTTTTATGCTTTAATTTGGTGTGATGAAAGGAAGAATTTTTTTTCTCTGCTATGATTATAGACAATTCCCAGAATGTTATAAGAAATGTATGGTTTTAGATGTATCTTACCGATGGATAATGGCTTTCGTAGAGAATTTAGCAATAATGTTTCAATTATTTGTGAAAAGATTCATATGTGCAAATTGATATTTGTTAAATGAGTTTCAGGGCTAATGCGTGCTACATGTTTTTCGTCTAGCCTTATGACTTCCAGAAGTAAGTTGAAACCTAGGGGGGGAGGATGTAGTGCCCCTGCCCTAGTCAGCTTTGTAAAATTGGTTTGACCTTGGTTGAATTTTTTATGTGGCATTCTTGGATGGTTGATTTTCCATTATGTAATGTCGTAGTCAGATATTATGATTATTGTGCATACCTGTTAATGTGTGTTCGCCTTGATTCTTATGTAAGTTTATTTGTTCTCCTGATTCATGTTATTAATCTAGGGCTAACACTTTCATTATATATATATGCTTGTGTGACTCATGGTTACAGGAGATTGCAGGTATAGTACCACCTAGGTATGACATTCATCTTCACCTGGATTCGCAGGTTTGAGTGTACCTATTTGGTCCTTAGAGTTTGGATTAGGTGGTCGTAAAACCCTCATTTTAACCTAGTCATGCTCAAGTGAGCATTG
This sequence comes from Cryptomeria japonica, assembly GCF_030272615.1. Lineage (NCBI taxonomy): Eukaryota > Viridiplantae > Streptophyta > Pinopsida > Cupressales > Cupressaceae > Cryptomeria > Cryptomeria japonica. Next base: position 364,376,939 of record NC_081410.1, on the reverse strand, counting down.
TTAGTCGTCTGTTGGTTTGCCTTTTGTTTGGGTTTGCAGGTCGTGTATTTGGTTGGATTTCTTGGGTTGCGTGCTTTGCGTGTGGTAAAATTAAGTATTTTTATCCTTAGTATTTAATTTGATTAAATGTGTATTTACGCATTGTAATTAAGGGACTATATTAAATAGGTTCCCTTTATGCGATTAATCATTAATAAGAATTACTCAATTCCTGTTTATAGCAAGTCTAATTTAAATGGTTAATTTTAACAATGAATTTATTCAGTTTATGCTTTTAGAAAGGAAAAATTTAAATTTATTTGAAATAGGAATAACTTAATCTCTTTGGCATTTTGGAATAGAAAGGTTAATTTCAATTATTTGAGAAAATCAATTTATTATATAAGCAAGTTTGATTAATGGTTATTTTCAAAATTGTAAATTAAAATCATTTGAATGCATTTTGGGAGAGAGGTTAAATAGAATTGGAAAATTGAAAATATTTTGCCCTCATTAACATTTTGAGATATAAATGTTAGTTTTTGTTAGAATTGAGAAAATTAAAAAAAACTAAATGAGGGAGAGAAGCATTTTGATTTTTAATTACAAATGAATTTTTAATTGTGTAAAAATAATTTTACCCTAATATGAGTCTTGGTCAAAAATGGTTTTTAACCTATTTTCTTCATGGGTTTTGGGAGATATTTTTGAATGGAAAAATTTGGGGAAGAATATTGGGGGCATTTTGTGGAAGGATTTTGGATATTTTGTAGGTGGAGTTCTTCTTCAACACCTCCAGGATAGCATTCAAGGTTAACATTTTGGTTAACCCTTTTGTTTTTGTTTCATGGATGCAAATCCATTTCTTCATTTTGGGGAAGAAATGATGTGTTAAATTTAAAATTCTGTGTATATGGGAGTTGGAAGAAATCTGAAATTCCTTTGTAAATCTTGCAATTTGGTTTGTAGATTGTTAAATTAGTTGGATTTCATGCTTTTGGATTGAGTAGATTTGCTAATTTTTCCCCTGAGAGGGGTTATGCTGGCAAAATTTTGCCAGAATGGGTTGCTTGGAAATGAAAATGTTTTGTTTAAAAATGACTGGATACATTCTATGTTTTATCTCAGAAAATTTATGAGTCTATTTTATTTTGGGGTTGTGGTTTGAAATGATCAAAAATGAATTTATATGTGTTAATCTCTTCTTTATTTTTTGAAAAAAAATGTCCCAGAGGTTGTTCCCAAAAAAATTTCTGAGTATTGGTTTCTTGTTTAAAATTATATCTGGGTCTATGAATACCCAAAGATTGGAAATTGTTTGAAGTCTCTCTTTGAGATTGTGAATATTAATCAAGCTAGGTTTTCCTTTTTGAAAATCTATTTTTAATTATATATATATAAAAAAAATGAATCTAGAAATGAGATTATTGATGGGCAGATTGGGTTTTGGAGGGCGGAGGAGCTGTGGCTCAACCTGCCCCCCCCCTCTCCTCCCTATGTTCACAGCCTTGTTTGTGACCAAAGTGTGGTTGCAGAGGCCTACGACCACAATGTGGCCGCAGAAGCCTGCGTCCACATTGTGGCCGTAGGGACCTACATCCATATTGTGGCCGCAGAGTCCCGCATCCACAGTGTGGAGGCCGCGGGTCTGCGTCCACATTGGTGGCTGCAAGCTCTGCAGCTAGGGAACAACTTCCACTCCCATGGAGGGAGGTGGGCCGCACAGTTTGCTTGTTTTTATTTAAAATCAAATAAAAATGCATCGCTATTTTAATGGGGTTTATTTAAAAAGTTTTCAATATATTTTATTAAAATTTTAAAAAATAGTATTTTTTAATTATTAATTATTAATTACTATGTATTTTATTAATTGGGAATTAATATATGTATTAATTAATATTTAATTCATAATGTTATTATTAATTATTAATTAGTATATATATTATTAATGGTGGATTAACATATATATATATATTAATATTTAATTTGTATTTTTATATATGTATGCATGGAAGCATCAGTTTATTTGGGAAAGGATCATCGATTTTAATTTCCTTTTTAATGAACATTTCCATTTTCTGAAAGTATGTTATTATGTCGCAAGAGATGATATTGTTGGTATTTTGGAATTGTTGGTATTTGTCAACATTTATCAGCACTTGGAGACTCTTGATTATGTTCACCGGTAAGTTAGTGACATGCATAGTCATCGATATTTGGCTCACCGCCAGGTTATATTGTTCACCGGCACTTGGAATGACTTGAAGACTACTTGGTTATGTCGAAGACACTATTTTATCACTTTGTTTTGGTGATTTGGTTATTGATTTATTCGGGTTTGCATATTTGTTGTTACCGGCAAATAGGTCTAGCTTATGCACCAGCAAGCATATCTATTCCAGATCAGCATGACACATCATGAAGATGATTTATTATTATTGTAAATGCATTGAGCCGACATGATGCATTGGATATTGATTCATTTGTAAATGATTTTATTGTAATATCTTTAGTCAGCCGATCTACTCAATTAGTATTAGGTTATGGTATAAATGTAAGATCTCATTTGTGAGATTTATATGGGAATGTAAGTAAGTGCGAATAAGTTATATGCAAATATAAGAAGAGTTATACATGAAGACATCATTCAAGATTAAAGGAAGGTTTGAAGAAGGCATATCAGAACTAAACCAGTACTAAATCTAGCATAAGAAGATGCTATTTTGAGCAGTAAATTATCATTGGATTTAACCATCCAATTGTAGTCAGTTTGACTCCCATTTTGTGATTGAGTAGTGAGCTCTAGGCAGCTGGCCTTTCTGCATGTGCAGAATCCATATTGTACACACATACTATCTGCAGTAGTATCATTTGATTATGGGTAAGGCTTCCCACCGTGGTTTTTCCCCTTACATAGTTTCCATGTACAAATATTTGTGTTATATGTTGTGGATGTTATTTTCTTTTTGTTTCATGCATTAATATTTACCGGTACTGCAATTAACTGATAAAACTGTTTACCGGCATAAAGTTTGGTTTACTGGCATTAAGCATTAAGTTTTGGTTAAGTTAATTTTGGTTTGAATTTATTGGAGAACTGATTCACCCCCCCCCCCCTTCTCTCAATTTTATCCGGGACCTAACAATTGGTATCAGAGCTTAGTCCTCTTTTTGTAGAAGTTTAACAACTTGAGGAGATCCAATGTCTGCTAGCTATTTCAGGTTGGATAGTCCTAAACTCGATGGAACCAACTATGGCATATGGAAGATTAGGATGGAGACACATTTGAATTGCATTGGAAAGGACATTTGGGATGTTACAAAGAATGGTTATACTGCTCCTACTCAAGGTCAACCTAATCCACCAACCTTGGCTAAAGATGAGGAAAATGATTGCAAAGCAAGAGAAGCACTTTTGAGCACATTGTCAGATCAGCAAATCATGGAATTATCAGATAGATCTATTGCTAAAGCTATTTGGGATAAATTGGGAACATTGAATGAAGGAGATTCCACAATCAAAATTGCAAAACTTGAATGCTTCTAGGCCAGGTATGAAAATCTGAAAATGGAAGAAGATGAAAGGATTTATGCTTTTATGGAAAGAGTAAATGAAATTGTTTTGGGTATACAATGTTGTGGAGGAACCTTAAGTGAAGATGAAATTGTTTCTAAAGTTTTAAGACCATCACCACCGACATATAAAATGAAAGTTACTGCTATAAATGAATTGAGAACAATGCCTAATACATCAGTATCTAGAGACACTTTGGTTGGAAAACTTTTAGCTTTTGAACTTGAGGAATTTGGTCTTGTTGCTACAATAAAGACAAATTTAGCTTTCAAGGCATCATCATCATTTGCAACATCATCATCATCTAAGAAATCTAATTGAAAAGCCTTTTATGCAAGAGAACTTGAAGAAATCAGAAAGGAGAATGAAGAACTGGAAGAGCTTGAAGCACTATTTGCAAGGAAAATGCCTAAAGGTCCAATTGGAAGCAAGTATGAAGGTAAAGCACCATTTAAATGTTTTAACTGCAATAAAATTGGTCACATGGCTTCTAGGTGTCCTGATAGACATGCAAGATTGAAAGAAGAAGCTAAAAGAACATATAAGCCTAACCCTGATTATCAGAGATACAAATTCAATAAGAATAGAGACAAATCTTGTTACTATGCTGATGAAGAAGTTACTGATGATTCTGATGAGGATCTGACAGACAATCGATGGGCTTTTGTTGCTATAACAGAAGATCAACCGACACCTACTGTTCAACTAGTAGACCAAGCCCTGATAACTAAAATTGAAGATAAGGATGAATGGATCATTGATTGTGGATGTTCACATCATATGACTGGTGATAAGAGTAAATTCTTAACCTTTCAAGAATACAATGGAGGTCTAGTGAGATTTGGAGATGATAAAGCTTGTATGATCAAAGGAAAAGGAAGTATATCTTTTGATGGTAAGCACAATACTGATAATGTTTACTATGTTGAAGGTTTGAAGCATAATCTTTTGAGTGTTGGTCAATTAGTTGAGAAAGGATTTTAGTTACAATTCAAGAATGGTAAATGTAAAATCTTAAATAGAACTAGTTTAAAAATTGCAACTGGTAATCAGACTAGAGGTAATATCTTTTATTTGAATAACAATGAGAAAGCATGTTTGATTTCTCATATTGATGAAAGTTGGTTATGGCATAAGAGACTTTGTCATGTAAACTTTGATTGCATTGTAAAAATTAGTACAACTAAGGCAGTAAGAGATTTACCTAAGATTGTTAAACCTCACAATCCGATATGTAAGGAATGTCAATTTGCAAAGCAAGTTAGAGAATATTTTAAGAGTATACCAGATAAATCCAATAATGCTCTTGACTTAATTCATACCAATTTATTTTGTCCAGCAAGAACTAGAAGTATACAAGGAGATAGATATTTTATGCTAATCATTGATGACTATTCTATAATGTGTTGGGTTACTTTTCTCAGGGAGAAATCAGAAGCTTTTGGGAAATTCAAACTATTCAAGGTGATGGTAGAGAATGAAACCGGTAAGATAATCAAATGTTTGAGATCAGATCAAGGAGGTGAATTCACATCTAAGGAATTTAATACATTCTATGAAGTGAATGGGATCAGAAGACAATTATCAGCACCTCGGACACCCCAGCAAAATGGAGTTGTGGAAAGGAAAAACAGAACTATCTTGGATGCAACTAGAAGTATATTATCAAAATCAAACCTACCACATACATATTGGAGAGAAGCAGTGAATACAACAGTTTACACATTCAACAGAGTTCACATCAAAGGTGAAACCGATAAGACCCCTCATGAACTATGGTTTGGTAATACTCCTACTCTTAAATATTTCAGAATATTTGGAAGTAAATGCTATATTAGAAGAGATGAGTATATTGGCAAATTTGATCCTAGAAGTGATGAAGGAATATTTCTTGGTTATTCATCTAATAGCAAGGCATATAGATGTTTTAACAAGAGATTGCAGAAAATTGTTGAGAGTGTAAATGTGAAGATTGATGAACAATTTAGAGGAAATTCAAGGTTCATGGACTCTGAACCGGCAATAGAGATAATCACAAATGAACCTACTATGAGTTGACCGGTATAGAATGTTGATCCAATCACACCGGAATCATCTAAGGATTCAACAGTCACTGAAGAAAAATAGCAAGTAAAAACACCCAAGTATGTAAGAATGAACCACTCTGAAGATCAGATAATTGGAAACAAGTATCAAGGAGTTATGACTAAAGGAAGATTGAAAAATGAAGAGGTATGCCTTATTTCTCAAATTGAACCTACATCAATTAATGAGGCATGTGAAGATAAATATTGGATTAAAGCTATGGAAGATGAATTGGAACAAATTGAAAGGAATAACACTTGGTCATTAGTTCCCCGACCTAAAGACAAAAATATAATTGGAACTAAATGGGTATTCAGAAATAAACTTAATGAAAATGGTAAGGTAATCAGAAACAAAACAAGACTAGTGTGTAAGAGATATTCAGAGAAAGAAGGAATTGATTACAATGAAACCTTTGCACCGGTAGCTAGAATTGAGGCAGTCAGACTATTATTGGCTTTTGTAGCTCACAAGAACTATAAAGTATATCAAATGTATGTTAAATGTGCATTTCTGAATGGAGATCTTGAAGAAGAAGTTTATATTGAACAACCTGATGGATTTTCTTTGACAGATGACAAAGACATGGTTTGCAGGTTAAGGAAAGCTTTATATGGATTAAAGAAAGCTCCTAGAGCTTGGTATGCTAGATTGGACAAATATCTTTTGAAGCTTGGTTACACTAAAGGTAATGCTGACAACAATCTATATTACAAAGTGACTAATGATGATATCTTGGTTATTGAAGTGTAGAGCCCCTCCCCGATCAAGCTCTAGTTAACTCAGTTGACCATGGTTGACCTTACTAATAAATGCTATAATTCAATAGGATGGGCTATGTTAGACAAATATATTGTTGAGAAAAGTAATTGAACCAGGTTACGGAATCATTTCACCTTGAGCTGTACATTTTGATGTGTTATGGATACATAACTTTATATGATTCTAGAATAGAATAACTTTGAGATGATGTATGTCATTATTGGATATGTAGGACTTTACTGTGATGATAGAAATAGGATTCATGTCTTATGTATGGATCAAAATTATGAGGATTATGATACTTGCTTATGTGGATTTATTTGGATATAAGATATATCGATTTGTTTAAATGTAAAATGTATGCAGAGTGTTTGATGTGTATTCTTATTCATGTGTTTAATATTATATGAGGTTATTTGGAATTACTAATGTGTAATTGAGATGCGCAGGAAAATTATCCATGTGACCATGGAAATATTATGGAGAACCAAACCTAGAACTATGTACATTCGTAAAGCCAGGGCTTGTCTATCTAGAGAGACAACACCCCGTATGTATCATATTTTATTTGTGAAAGTAAATGTTGTGTGTGTGTTAAATTAAACTTATTAATTTGTATAAATCCAACAAGAGACAAATTTCATGTGTAATTTTGTAATGTATTTTATTGTGTCACTTGACGCATGTGTTGACTTATGTCTTGATTTTTGACTTGTCTCTTGGAGGGAGTTGTTCAACTATAGCTTTTTCAAACATTTGAATGTGGTTCTAAATTTTCCTTGGGTAGAGAGTCTTTGGAGTGGTCAACACAGGTTGGACCCAAAATTTAACTTCAAATGGGTTTATAAGGGGTCAAATGGACTCCTAGGGGTAGTTTAAAGGTGTTTCCTAAAGCCCATAAGGTATACCTATGAGTTAGGAGTGTTTTTAGGCATGTGTCTACTCCCTTGTGACTATTTAGTCATCCCAAAAAGTGGGTTTTCTAAGATGTGCGAAAATTCAAAATTAGAAGGTGCCATCTAGGTTAGATAACCTTCCCTTTTGTTGAGAGATCCTTTTTGACCTTTTTCTTACTTTTTCCTTTTTTAGTTTTAGAAACCTATGAGAACTCTCACTGAGGTCTTCTTAGGCAAGAATGAGAGATTTTGTGGGTAATCACCCACTCTCCATTTTTGGAGAATATGCATTTTTGAAAAGTTTGATTTTTGGATTCGAAATTTGGCTAAGTGTGGAAGGAAGATTTGTGGATATGGGCTGCTTATCCTCAAACTAGTTCTAGCATACCTTTGGGTAGATTGAAGGTTGGTTCATTTCTTTTCTTTTTATGTTGCATGTCTATGTTGGAAAGTTTGGGTTGTATGTGAAAGTGATTCTCTGGTATTTTCTTTGTGAAAACTATTTTTATGCAATCTATCTTTTATTTGCTTGTATGCATTTTCTGTGTTTTGGGAGTAACCAAGGTCTTCTACTCTTGGGAGAGTAGGATGGTCTTGTGGGTGGTAGAAGTTTGACAACCCTCGAGTGAGAGACTCTCTTTATGAGAGCGAACTCAAGGGGTGTATTTGTGACCCTTGTTGTATGGCCTAGTTTGTGCATTTGGGGGTCATAAGGGGAGAAAGTATGACATGAATGCCTTGGGGGGCATAAGGAATGTGGGGTTAATGAACTTGTGAAATAGCTTTGTTTTCCATGAGGTGGCATTGTCATCTACCTTTTTTTGCAGTTCTCCTCAGGGTACTTGGTCCACTACCACCCATGTAAAATCATCACATTTTGTGGTGAAGTGTAGCCTTGGTTGGGAAAGTGTTGTTGTGTGTTTCCCCTGGTTTGTTGTGTTTGCATGTGTGTAACATGTCTAGGGCTTGGTTCTCCAAGCTCGGGGGTGGCTTCTAGTAAGCCTAGGCTGGGAGGTGAGCCCTCCATGGTCAAACCTTATGATTTATTTGCAGGTTGCTTGGAAAGAAAAGAGAAAGACAAGTTTGGAAGTTGTTGGTTTTACTTGAGTTGCAGAAAAGGATTAAGGAATGGAATACCATATTTTAGTTTTAGCAATATAAAGAAAGAACTATATGTTGTAGTTATTTTGAAAAAAGAAATGCATTCATTTTATTTATGGTCCTCATTTAATAGAAATGAGAGGTTAGTTGGATATCTCATCCATTTGTATTGTTGGCTATATTGTATTTTAAATACACTTTAAAGAAATGCATTATTTTTTATTAAAGTAATATTTTGTTGCAAAATGAAATGTTTATCTTTGGATTAAGTTCCTATAGTTAATGAAATAATATTTGTTGTTTGCATGTTAGTTTTGAAAATAAAAGATCATTTATCTCCTTATGCATAGTAAAATAATGGAAATAAGTAAAGTAATGAACTTGCATGTTAGAAAGAGAATATTAAAGCATTTAGTCCTAATTATTTATTTCCAAATACATATCATGGTTTAATAGTTGTTGTTAAAATTTATTAAATTATGTTGCTTTATTTATTTGCAGTAAATAAATCTAGAATTAATAATCCATCTCTAAAGTTAGCAAATAGATTTTCAATACGAAAGAAAATGCTTATTTAAATCTGTCAGTTTTGAGAATCTGCTTTAAGTGATTTTAGAAAAGAAAAAAAATATATATAAACAGATTGTTTAAAGTAAATAAAAGAAATTTTGCCCTATTATCATGCTATCAATATTTTAATAATTTCTGCATGATTCAAAAAGGTTTTTAAAAAATATATATAGATTGCTTAAATGTGTATATATGTGTATATATATAAAGATATAAATATATATACATATATAAAACTTCACATTTATTTCTCTGTCTGTGAAACTTCTTTTTTAAAAAGAAAGAGAAAACTTTTTATACCATAGAAAGATATATATATATATATATATATATATATTTATATACATATATATTTATATATTATATATTTTGTATTTAAAATATATATATATATATATATATGGGAGCACTAAAATTATTTTTTAAATATAAAAAAAAATAAACCAAAAAGGGGGAGCCTCGGCCCCCTCGCGCTGTGGGCGGCGACCCCCAACAGTGGTTGCAACTGCCAGTGTGGGCCACAAACCATAGTCGAGGAGGCTTCGGCTCCCCCCTGTGGGTAGCGCCCCCCAGTGGTGGCGCAGTTGGGCTACGGGCTGCGTCCCATAGCGGCGGCCAAGGTCGCACTATGGGTCGTGACCCACAGGCACGGCTACAGTCGTCCTTGTGGGGAGCCCCCATGGCCTCTGCCACCACACCTGCACAAAACCCCTGTGAAAAAAAAAACACGCCACTAGCTACCCCCGCATGGCAAAGTTTGGCCCTCCTCCCTGCACAACAAAAAAAAGAAGAGATAAAAACCCTAACCTAGCTTGGGTTAGGGTAGCTTGAAAGTAAAAAAAAAAATAAAATGAAAGGAGAAGGTATTTTATAACATTTTAATTAGGTTACATGGTTATTTTTATAATAATGCTAGTTTAGAAAATAAAGATCTTCATATATAAATATATAAGTGTATGATGAATATATATATATATGTAGTTACAAATGTGGAGGTATAAATCTAACTTGAATTTGATTATTTTATTTATACATCCACTTTTTATAAAAGATTCTACAAACAGTTAAATATGATGTTTTACATTTAAAATACTTTTGGAGTTTAATCTTTTGAAACTTCATAGCAATTTTTCTTTTTGTAAGTTATTTGGCTTAGGGGATTAATTGTAGTTCACCTAGATTTAGGCTTGTCGAGATTAAACCTTATAGGGCAATTATTATTATGGAGTTAATTAGCCCTTTAGTCAAATTTTAGACACATTATAATTATTGTTAGAATAAATCATGGGTTTTAAAAAATCCAATTGCTAAAGATAATATAATTAATTCCTGAAATGATTAAAAAGATTAATTGAGATTAATAATATCTCCTGTCAATTAAATTAGAGATTTTTGCTTAAATGAATTTATTTATTTATTAAATGTTGAGATAATTATAATTTCCTTGGAAGAGGATTTCGTGGTGGAATTATATATATTCAAAAATAAGTCCAAGACCATGATCTTGTGAACTCATTTAGCCTAGATGGAATCTTATACTAAATAAAGCAATTAACATTTTAACGTTTGACACTTCAATTTTTGATTGCTCGATTAATTAGAATTATTAAGTTAAAATCATATTAATAATAAATTTCAAGATGTGAGATTTAATCAAGTTATAAAGGAAGGATGTATTATCACGGAAGGAGGAAACTTGTTAGGAGTTAATTATTATTAAATCAAATGATTATATTTATACCTATTTAGTAGAAGTCGATCTAATTTAGAATTATAAATTACAACTGTAATAAAGGGGACATTCGATGTGAATATATCATTGTCCTTATAAATTCATTTTGTTCTGTTTGATTATAGGAGTTATCGTAATTTGTTATGTTAGGAATATCCTAACTTTGTCGTCTAGGAGTTTCATAGAAACCTAAGGCTTCTAGATAAATTTGTTCTATTCCTCGCTCATGTTAGAAGAACATTTCATTACAATTTAGGGTTCCACATGGAGCAACCTGTTAAGTTGTCACATCTATTTAAGCATAGGTTGCATATAATTAAGTGTTTCAAAAAAAATTGTTGTGTGTGTTTTTGCCCAAAAGTTTGGGCATGACATGAAGTTTTTGTTGATGATATAATCTTTGGAGGAGAAGATGGATTGTGTAAAGACTTTTCTAATAAGATGTAGCAAGAATTTGAAATGTCTATGATTGGAGAGATAAAATTCTTTTTTAGGATTGCATATTTCACAGACTAATAAAGGTATATTCTTATGTCAATCTAAGTACTTGAAGAAATTACTAAAGAAATTTGGCATGGAGAACTCTAAATCGGTAAGCACACATATGACTACAACTGATAAATTATCATTGAAGGATGAATCAACACCTGTTAATCCGAATAGATACAAGTCTATGATAGGAAGTTTACTGTATTTAACATAAACAAGACCTGATATTATGAATGTAGTATGTATTGTTTTAATATTTTAGAGTAATCCTAAAGAAAATCATGAATCAGTAGTAAAAAGGATTTTCCGGTACGTACAAGGCACTACAAGTCTTGGCTTATGGTATCCTAGAGATGAAAACTTTGATTTATGTGCATACACAGATACAAATTGGGTAGGAGATGTAGATGATAGAAAAAGACCCACCGGCAGAACATTTTTTCTTGGTAGCAGATTAATTTCATGGTTGAGCAAGAAACAGAGTTGTACATCACTATCAATAGCTGAATTATAATATGTTGCAACAACAACTAATTGCACACAGGTATTATGGATCAAAAAAATGTTGAAGGACATAAAGGTAAAATGCAAGGAACCTATAACTATTTACTGTGATAATATGGTAGTAATTGATATATCTAAGAATCCGGTATTTCACTCTAAGACTAAACATGTTTCTATCAAATTCAATTTTCTAAAAGGCAATGTTGAAGCAAAAGAAGTGAAATTGGTTTATGTGAATATTAAAGAGCAGATTGCAAATATTTTTACTAAGCCTTTGCCTAAGGAGACTTTTGAATATCTCAGAGATCAGCTTGGAGTTCTACCCCCACTGTAGAGACTTAGATAGTTGATGTTTGTCATCAACCGACAGAATTAACAGAGAAATTTTTTTCGGCTTTGATGAGGAGAGCTACTTCTCAGGGGGAGTAGTTGGATAAATTGGATAATTGGTATTTTGTAATAAGTTCTATGAACTATTTGTATTTGGTTTGTATTGCTTTGGCATTTGATGTCAAAGGGGGAGAGATATTATGGAAAAACACATTATCTTTTTGGGAGAGATTATTCCTAGGGGGGGAGATATTATGTATTTTGATTTTTGGTTAATGATCTCTTTGGGAGATTGTTGTTTTTGGTTTTTGGCATTTCTATCTTGGCACTTTGATGGTTTTTCCATCTTGTGTTGCCATCAATGCCAAAGGGGGAGATTGTTGGTATTTTGGATATGTTGATATGGTTTTGTCATTGATGTCAACACTTGTCAACATTTATCAGCACTTGGAGACTATTGATTATGTTCACCGGCAAGTCAGTGACTTATGCACAGTCATCGATATTTGGTTCATCGGCAGGTTATATTGTTCACTAGCACTTGGAATGACTTGAAGACTACTTGTTTATGTCGAAGACACTATTTGATCACTTGGTTTTGGTGATTTGGTTATTGATTTATTTGGGTTTGAATATTTGTTGTTACTAGCAAATAGGTCCAGGTTATGCACCTGCAAGCATATCTATTCCAGATCAGCATGACATGTCATGAAGATGATTTATTATTATTGTAAATGCATTAAGTCGACATGATGCATCGGATATTGATTCATTTGTAAATGATTTTATTGTAATATCTTTAGTGAGCCGACATACTCAATTGGTCTTAGGTTATGGTATAAATGTAAGATCTCATTTGTGAGATTTATATGAGAATGTAAGTGCGTGCAAATAAGGTATATGTGAATATAAGTAGAGCTATACATGCAAACATCATTAAATATTGAAGGAAGGTTTGAAGAGGGCATATCAGAACTAAATCAGTACTAAATCCAGCATAAGAAGATGCTATTTTGAGCAGTACATTATCATTGGATTTAACCATCCAATTGTAGTTAGTGTGACTCCCATTTTGTGATTGAGCAGTGAGCTCTAGGCAGCTGGCCTTTCTGCATGTACACACTCCATATTGTACACACATACTATCTGTAGTAGTATCATCTAATTATGGGCAAGGCTTCCCACCATGGTTTTTTCCCTTACAGGGTTTCCGCGTACAAATATCTGTGTTATGTGTTGTAGATGTTATTGTCTTTCTATTTCATGCATTAATCTTTACTGGTACTATAATTAACTAATAAAACTGTTTACCGGCATAAAGTTTGGTTTACCGGCATTAAGCTTTAATGTTTGGTTAAGTTAATTTTGGTTTAAATTTATTGGACAATTGATTCACCCGCGCCCCCCCCCCCCCCCCTCTTAGTTGTCTCTGGGACCTAACAGAGATTAGATTGTTGTTTTTGAACAAGTCTGAGATTGATGTTTTATTTGGAAAAATAAATATCATATTTAGTTGTTTAATGTTTATTTAATTATATTCATGTGAATTTAGTTTGAAAACCCATGATGATGTAATTATTTTATGTTATGATGCAATGGAACTTTAGTGAGTTAGTAAACCATGAATGACATGTACCTAGACAAGATAGACAAACTACAATCTAATTTGATCTATTAGGAAATTGAATTGATTGTAGTGTGCAAACAATATAGAAGAAGACTTCCTTTTCCGATTTATGTCTATGTATGTTTGTTATTGTTGTATTCGCATTTTCTTAAGAAATGGCAAGTCCTTGTTTGTGAATGTTTGATATTGTCACATGTTGAATTGGGTACCTCTTTATGTCCTTGATATCGAGTGTTTATTGTTTTCATGTGTTGGTGTTGTATCTGGTCATGTCCTATTGTTTTTGCCCTTGTGAGAACCTGATATTCATGTTAGATAATGGGTTTCTTATGATGGGTTGCGAAGACTTAGTTTCGTGGATGCACCAGTTGATTTTTTTGTATTTGTTTCTTATTATGTTCAGTTGGATCCTTTTCCTAATTCAAGTATCATTGTTGTATTTATTGACCGAGGTGGTCGTATGTATTATTGGTTTAAGTACGCCTTGATGGAAGGAGGTAAATGATGTGAACCTTATTTATTCTTCACCCTATTATTTTATCAGAGGGGTCTTGCAGTTGAGAAGACCCAGAGATTTAGCCCACTAGGGGTGAACTTCGATATCATTTTGGTGTTATGTGGTGTTTATGTTATTTTGTTTCCTCTCTAATTTAGCATGTATAGATGGCATTATGTTAAAATATTTAATGTGGATTAGATGAATTAATCCTAAATGCATGTATGTAGTCATCTTATTAATGCAGTAATTTGGATAGCGAAGAATGTAAATTTGAATAATGGAATGTATTCATTTGTTGTTAATGCAATTAAAGTATGCTTGGAGAGCATTCGTTAGTTTATAATAAAATTAAAGTATGAAATGAATTAGATGCATGACTTATGTTTTACTGAAAGTTTGGGGGAATTTTATGGTTAAAACTTTAATGGATGAACTTCATTATGTTATCTATATTTTAACTTTAATGGATGAACTTCATTATGTTATCTATATTTTAACTTAATGGATGAAATCATCATGTTATCTATATTTTAACTTTAATGGGTGAAATTCATCATTTTAGCTATATTTTCAACCATAATGGATAAACTCATCCTGTTATCTATAATTTTAATTTACCAAATGAATTATATTCGTGTTTAAAGTAATAACTAGTAATTAAGTAAATCAACTCAATTGGGTTAAATAGTGTGCGTTGAGTTAAGTGTTGAATCAATTAATCACTTTGGGAAACCCTTTAGGTGTTAGTTATGTCTTCCATTGTGTTATCTAAACTTATGATAACTCATTGCATCATTATGTTATGTTTTTAAAAATAAAAAATAAAAAAATATTTGCACTCTATTCTTGAGTTTTAGCCTTAGGGGGTTTCCTAGTAGGGCATTACACCTCTGAATCCTCCTCCTCTCCACCATGAGATGCAATAACCCTAGGGTTGGGCTGAATCTAACCAAAATCAATGCCTCTCCCACAACCCCCATCTAGTCTAATGCTCATGCCTCCTCCTGTAGAGGGTAATCCTCTCAATGATCTCATACTTGCCCTTCTAGTGTCCCTCCCAATCCATCCTACATCTCTCCCAACCATGGGAAGTGGTATTCCAATCCTGTCAACTGGTCCAGAAGGTCCTCCATAGACTCTCAATCAACCTCCTCTCCATTTGGGTCTCCTACCACCTCTGCCTCCATCTCCTCCCTTCTCTCCCTCACCTTCGGCCTCGTGAGCAGCTCTAAACTCTTGTCTCTGTCTCTGTCTCCTAATGATGGGATCATTTGAATCATCCTCCTCATCTCCTGAACTGGGAGGAAGGTCTGTTGGATAAATAATCTAAGGAAAAGGGTGTGCAAGGATTTATTGAGCATAATCTGCAGTCACCCCAGGATCTAGAATGTGTAATCTCAAATCATAAGCCACTCTAGGAGTAGCCAAAAACTCTATGCATGCTATCTCAAAAGACAAGGAAGGTCCATAATCTCGCCTATCCTTGTACTATCATGTATATATAGTTCTACCAGTAGGAATTTGTTGAATGATACCAAACTATCTCAAAATGTGACTCATCAATTGCCGCTCAATAATGTATGAAGTACAAGCAATGAGATATCTACTCGACATAATATATGGTAATGTTAGTGCATCATCCTTCCATGGCTCACAATCGATATAAGGTCTCCAAATGACACTATCCAATGAATCTAGAACCCAACACCAATACTCCATCTTACCTAGCTTATGTTGAGTAAGGATACCTACATATAAATAGACATATGGCTGCCTCTCACCATGAACTCTATGATGGATAGGCCAAGTAATAGCAATGTGCTCCCAACACCAGATCTATTAAAGTGTGCATCATGTAGACAAACTAGCACTATCATAGAAAACAACCTGATGAAGATCATGATATAAATGAGAAATCATGCAAATTCCCCATGCATATCGAGTCTGACACTGCATCATGCTCTAAAGAATCTCACCCCAACCAACAACAATACCTCAAGATCTCTTGTCTGGACAAATGAATCCACCAATCAAACCTGCAAGATTCATTGGGAGAGTCTCTTATTACATGATCATATCCTCCCATTGGATCTCTCCTCTGGAAATTCTCTCATCACCAAATATGGCTCTCCAAGCCTTTGTCCCTCCACGATCCAAAAAATCATACTGGACTAACTCACCAATCACGGGGATGTGGAGAACTTGTAGACATCCTCAAGTGTCACACTAATCTCACTAGTGGGCAAGTGGAAAGTGTTATGCTTGCTATGCCATCTCTCTGCTAAGGCAGTCAACAATCCCCTATTATGGGTAATATTAGGCATGTATAACAAGTGGCATAATTCACAGGCATCTATATGTCTAATCTTAGCCTATGTAAGCTCTGGCACTAAGTGGCACATGGCCGGGAATTTCTCTCGACACTGGAAAACATCAAGTTTCTCTTATTTAACAAGATAATTTAATCTCTATCAATCATCAATCATCAATCTATCAAATCAAAGCAATCATTAACCTATAACATCAACAATTGATAAATCTTTTCAATGAAGCAAATCAAGCTATGAAATCAACTTAAAACTATCAATCATGGTTTTCTATCAATCAATGAGTTCAATCAAACTCTGCTATGCTCTTCATCAGAAATTGAATCGGTCTCTTAGAGATAATCTATCAATCTACCAATCAAATCAATCAAACATTTATCCTATCAATCAAGACATCAATTGAATACCTATCAATCACATTTGCGCATCACAATGCCTAAATCAAATCATCTCAAAGAATTTTAACATGAACAAAATCAAACAAATTCATCTAAAGAAAATGCACTAACCTTTTTAACAAAAGTGTTATCCTATTAAACACACACACTAAATCATTCAAAAGTGCTCACCGACAAGTCTGTTAGCACATATTTTTACAAAACATTTTGTGTTATATGGATGCCTTTTTTCTATCATATGAGCATTTACTGCTAGTTTGCATGCGCAGGAACTTTATTAGCATGAGTAAAATTCTCTAAGGATCAACTATTTCAGGAGTCTGAAGGTATCACTTGGACACACTAAGGGCATGCACTAAGTAAAGACTACATAAAGAGTCCATCATATCAACATTCTGGCATATATTAGAAGAGGAGTCAATAGGATGAAATTGGAAGTGCCTCTAGCTTGCATATACCCTATATGAAGAATTGGAGCCATTAACATTTATGGTAATTTTCAAATTTACAAAATTTAAATTATTGGAATAGGTTATCCCGATAAGACTGCATAGCCAAGCGCAAAAGAAGTGAAACGTTATTATTGGGGTAGCTTATACCAAGGAGTAAGTAGGAGGATGTATCCATCGGCAAAAGAGTTCAATATCAGAAGGGCGAGCAAGTTGTTACACTGATACCCAATGGAGCTATCGGTATAACCCTCACTAATAAGGAAGAGTGCAATTGCAACATTTTAATTATCAGAGTATTGGGAGACGGGAATATTGGGTTACCCCGATGTTCGATAGGATAAATTGAGGAGCCAAGAGGAAAAAGGTGCGAACTGGAAGTAAGGTGGTTTCATCGGAGAAAATATTAACTTTAGGGAGGGAACCAAAATAGCTACACCAATACTCGCTAAAGAAAAGCTAGGCGGGTGACAATATTGGCTATAGTTATCTTGATAAAGAAGTGTTGAGCGTGGAGTTCAAAATCTTATTGGGGTAACTTGTATCCATCAGCGAGAGATGTTTACATTCTATCTCGATGCTTGATTAAGAATTTAAAGTAGAATGTAGACAAGGAGACCTCATTGAGAAAAACTTTGCCGATAGAGCGGAGCGGTAGAAGGGTTTTGTAAGATAAAAGTCGGTGTCATCGGGGAATCGGTAAAACATCAATCGGGTTGTTCCGACACCTAATGAAGCAACCGAGAGGAAAGAAGTGTGAACCATAAAAGAGAACTCATCAAGGGAGCTTCCACTATCAGATGAGCGTTTCTTGAGTTATGTTGATTTCTGATGGGCAGGATGCCACAGAGGAAAAAAAAAGGCAGATCTATCGGGGTGACTTACGCTGATCAAAAGGACAAAAGGGAAATTAAAAAAATGTACATTATGGGTGGTGCCAAATAATTAAGTTTTCAGGTAGAGTTACACCGATTATCCATTAAGGAATCTAGTGTGAAAATAGACATGACACCATTATTTAACGCATCCAATAGATAGCCCTAAAATCACACGAAGCAAATCTAACTAGGATTTTGTTTCAGATGTTAACTATGATGGAGATAAATTTATATATGAGGTCTCATGTACATTTTTCTTTCACAAAGTAATCCATAAGCAGTTTGTTATCTCTGAAGTGTTGACTGAAGTTACAGAGTGCAGAATAGATGATTTACAAAATGGAGGGTTCAAGTGCAAAAGGAAAAAGGAAGGTCACAAAAATATCTAGTGACACATCGAAACAGTCAAAGGCAGGAAAGGTTGTGAATCAAAGGAAGCTAAATCAGGATATGAACATTTAGATGAGTTCTTCGGGAGCTAAGTCTAGAAGGTCGAAGACAAATTTGCCAATTTGTGATCAACTAGAGGATAGATATAAGGATATAGGTGATGTATGGACCAGAGTGCGAGGATACAAACTATTCTTGTTTCATTACATGAGGAGAAATGAACCAATGCCTATATCTAACCCATGGAGCACTAGTCTAGGAAAAATCACAGTCCCTAATGTATTTGTAAACATAAAATTTCTCAAGCTCCTGGTCAGAAATTATGATGCCACTAAAAGATGCATCATATTACCCAACGGGACTATTTTCATTCATTTCGCAGTAGTGACAATTCAAGAAGTTTTTGGTTTGAATTCTGAGATGGAGGTGCCTTTGTATTTTGATGATTTGGAGGAAGAATATAGAAAGATGGACACCACATATCAAGGGTGGAATTTGGTGTTTCATAAGGTTGAGAAAGGAAGATTGACGGAGGAAGACAGTCCGCCTTATGATATCAATATTTTCAAAAAATATTTCCAGTATACCTACATGGCTTGTGGACAAGTTGGAGGAGTCGACACTCCAGACGTAGCAAGAATTTGACCACTGGGTTTGGCAACTGATATCCAGAGGCATGAACCAAGAGCATTTGATTTCGCTACATATTTGGCAAACAGATTGTATGAGGGTTTTCTGAACCTGAAGAATAGTCTTGATGAGCATTTCAAGCATTATTCTTTGTTAATGTGTATAATATTATTTTATGGACAATTCAAAGGACTGTGGCCAGAGGGTTTGAGAGTAAACCAGTTTGGAAAGAATGGACAGGAGCAACCTGCGCAGCTATGGGTTTCTTTATGGGATTCTAGGAATGTGAGTTCCCATTATGTTAAGTTTGAAGAATTTTTCGTCAAACCCTTGTTCAGAATAAATAATGAAATTATTGAAGGATTCGTTTCAGAAACTATTAAGAAGTTTATTCGGCCATTTGAGCACCATAATACCAAAGTGAATCATATTTGGGGTGATTGGTTTTCCTGTGCCAATTTCACTTTTGTTAGAGTGTTCAGTTTCAAGGGTTCACCATATGTATTGCCTAAACCGACACCTGATCGTATTGCATTTTTAGAAATTGTTAGACAACTTAGTGTTTCCAATGCTCGTCACTTTGGGGATGCACGTAAGAAGGCCTTTTTGCCAGGGACTTTAGAATTTGGAGATTTTAGGATTATATCAACCAGAGCTTATGAAGCCATTGACAAAAAAATAGCAGATGAATATAATCTATTGTTACACACACCCAGGAAGAATTATGATCCTGAGGGATATATAAACATGTGCAGGAAAGGACAGGCCCTGAAAGGTTATATCTATTTTATTGATGATGTGGAAGATCTGTGCAGAAATAAGGAAGTGGAAGAATTGGTTGATGTGATGGAAGATTTGGAGAAAAGGTTACAAGAGAAAAAAACAAAGGCTGGAGAACCTCCAAGTTGAACAAGAGGAATGTGCAGAAAGTGACTTAGGAGAGAATGATGTTGTATCAAAATCACAGGTACCTAGTAGAGAAGAAGAGCCTGATGCACATGACAAATTAATCTCAATCTTGAATGTAGAGGTAGATGATAGAATGATTGAGCACACCACTTTTGTATCAGATGATCAATTCATAAAATATAAAGAGTTCAAATCATTCTTGTATCATTTCAAAGGTAAGAAATTAAGGGAAGTATTGCCAAATAATACCCCTAAAAATGAAGCAGAAATGAAGAGGAGGTTGAAGGAAGACATCAATGCAGAAATTGAGAATTTGATCCCACAAAAGGGGAGGCAATTACTAGTGGAGGCTGGTATAATTGTGTTTCCAGGATGGGACTTGAGTGCCTCATTTTTTTTATACTTTGCTGCACTCAGATAATAAGGATATGAAATTAGATATCCAAGGAGTAAAAGATATTTTTATTGGATCAAGGTATGACCCAAATGAGGAAGAAATGTTGCTATGGGCCCTATACCCTCCCAATAAGAGACCTAAGATAATAGATGTAGATAAGGCTTTTGGTCATATGATGAGGTTGAAAGTCAGAGAGGTGGATCCTATGGTCACTACAGATATAGGGATTGACATTTCCAAGTTTAATAAGGCTCAGTTGAAATGGGAACTTGCTAAAATGCATAAATACAAAGCATTGTATGAAGAAGCTTTAAAAAGAGGAGGTCCTCTAGTACCACAAATCACTAACTCTATTGCCCAATGGAAAAGGAAGTTTGAGAAACTAGCCTTGGAACAAAATAAGATGAAGAAGCAAATGAAACCTATCAGGATGGATGCTACTTGTGTATTCATGACAAGGAGATATGAAAATCTGGAAAGGTTTTGGATGAATTTTGGGGTGTATACCAGAAAAACATGGATAATATAGTCTCAAACTAGAGGATTTATGACAGACTCAATCTGTTATTATAGGATGAGACATTGAAAGAAAAGATTGTCAGAAGGATAACAGAGTTAATTGAAATTAATGAAAAGTATACAAAAGAGTTGAAGGAAGAGTTCCAGGAGTGCCAAGAGGTTTTGCTGAATGAGATTCTGAGTTTGGTTGATGATGTAGGGATTATCAAGGACAAAGGTGCATGGCTCTCAGAATGTAAGGCTTTACTTAGTGCAGCCCTCAGTGTTGCCCAAGCAGATGCCCTGGATATGAATGAGACAATGAACCAGTTAGAGAACCTAATCAAGATAGAGATGGTGCTTAGGGATACAATTTTTAATGTAGTTACATACAAGGATGAAGGATACCTTAAACACATTAGAAAATGCGAGAAGAGGCTAAATCCAAAGCATTGAAGTTTTTATTTCTCATGCTTTTATAATTGTCTTATGTTATCTTAGCATTTAAGTTGTTAAGTGTTAGGTTCTAGTTATATTTTAGTTTAGCAAAATGAAAGGGTGTTTCCTTTCATCTATGCCTGTTGATTCACATATTTGAAGTGAGTCATTTTGTATGTAGATGACATATAGGATCTAGGACTTTTAGAAGAATTAAAAAAAAGAAACAATCACTTTTGCCTGTAAGGGTTGTAAGTTATATGTATCAAGGAAGTCTATAGGAACAAGAATCATTTTTTTTGTGCAAACAAATTTTAATGTAGCATCTTCAAGTGCATCTTATGTATGCAATCATTTCCTAAAGATTAATATACAAGGTTTGCTATTTATTTTCCAAATATTGTGCATACTTTTGTGTTGATGAGTTATCTTTGTCCTCTTGATAAATGTGTCATTTGATTTGCCATGATGTGCCATCACATGCTATTGCATTAAATATGAGATTGTGTTTTCATTGTTTGTGTAACACATACTAAAGCCTTCATAGTTGATAATTAATAAAGTCTCTAGAGTTGATAACATCTCTTATCCACAAAGTGTCATAAATATCCCTGGATAGAGGCACTAGTATGTTATTCATCTTTTAAGGTCCTTAATGAATAAGGTATTCTTGCCAAATCCTATATGAACTAACCTTTTCATATTTCTTTCAAGTCTTGAAAGCATTCTTATTCTTAATATACAATCATAATGATATTCATTTTGTTTCAAAAGGCATTCACTTAAAGCACACAATAAAGCATAATTGCAGAACAATCATTTTCTAGTTTTGCATTTGCTAATCATAAAGCTTAAATCCACTTTAAATAACTCTTTTGTGCTTGAGAGGGAAAGGTATACCTACCTAGGTTCAGTGGAGCCATAAGTGCAGAGGGATTTGGTCTTTGACCATCCCTGTTTGTTGGCCAAGGCTAGTTGGATTAGTTAAGGATTTGGCAGACCCTTAAGTTTTCTAATCTGTAGTTTTGGGCACCAATAGATTGGTGACTCTGCTAGGGAGTTGTTATACAAAGTTTTCAGAATCTTTGGTAGTTTGTTTTAGACTCTACTAGAGGGAGGATCCCAGAAGATCAATTAAGTTGGTAATATTTTCCTCTTAGGAGGTGGCGACTCTACATTTCAATACATGAATAATAGCTAGTATTTTGAGAAAATAAGAGAAACCCCTAGACATCTATCAATAAAATTGATGTAGGGGAGGAGGTCTCTGTAGAAAGGAAAAGAAGATCTTGTTAAGTTGAGTCCCAAGAAAAGGAACAAAGAGAAGAAATCAAACATGGCATTTGAAGGATATAAGAGATTTCCTAGTAGGGAGGAAGATCCTTCATCTATTGGCAAATATGAGAACAGAGAGGAAAATCCTTTCTATAAAATAAATGTAAAAGATAATAGACATAGCCATGATGAGATCATGACTACTGAGGAACAGGAAGCAAAACAGTGGGATTAACTTATTCTTAAAATGGCTTATATGAATGCAGATGATGCCAAGATGGCGAGGGCACTTAAAAGGCAACCAGATTGGGTGTTGTAGAAACTTGGAATACAGAGAAATAATATTTCAAGCCCCAAGACAAACAAGGTAGAAGAAGAGAGGGGTGAAACAAGTAGACAAGTAGTTCCAAAGTATAGTCCCCCTCATATGAGAAGAATAGACCAGCCTTTTGTAACTTATGATAACCCATTAGTAAATGAAAGTAGAAGATGGAGGGATGTGCATAGGGATCAGAGTGAAGAAAGGAAGGAGGATAGAAGAAGGAATGGAAATGGGGAAAATGATGGGAATTGGAATAACACAAATAGGGGTAACCATGTAGGAAGTAATGGGTATGGCAACAATCAAAATAATGGACATAATAGATGTAACAATAGTAATTATGGAAGTGGCAATGGTGGAAGTAGGAACAATAATAATGGTAATAATAATTGCAATAATAGTGGTGGTGGAAACAATGGGAACAATGGTAATTATGGAAATAATGGTGGATTCAATAGAGGAAGTATGAACAATCAAAACAACCATCATGTTGGCAGGCGGCCTATGATCATTGAAAAATATAGATAGTTGGATTTCACTAGCATTGTTGGTTATCCAAATCAAATCACTAATAATTTAAGATTACCAATCCCCTAATTCTCAGGAAATGGAATTGATTCAACAGAACAACATGTAGTTAATGTAAAAAATATCATTGAAGAATTTAAGGTTCCTCATGAGGATGTATTCATGAAATTGTTTGTTCAATCTTTGACAAAATATGGAGGAGAATGGTTTAGAAACCTTCCTAATAGATGTATTTGTAGTGGGTAGGAATTTGTAATGTTGTTCTTGGAATAATTTGGAGATCACAATGATCCTTCATTTGCATCCCATGAATTAAAAAGTATAAGGAAGAATCAAAATGAATCAGTTGCTGAATTTAATAAAATATTTAACAAAGTATTAAATAGAATACCCAGAGATGCCAGACCTATTGATTCATTTCTGAATAACTTTTATTTGAGTGCTTTTGATAGCAAAACCCATTATGAGATTTTGTCTCATAGACCTGATACCTTACATCAAGCATTCAAGACAACCGTTACTATTGAGAATAATAGGAAGGTGGTTGGGAAGGTTGCTAAGAGAGATGATCCAAAGTTGTACAACTCTAGGGTTCCCAAGAAAGATGATATTACTCAGATCATGGACATGCTTAAAGACCTAAAGGGTAAGCAAAATCCTAATGAAATGTCACCATACAGAAACAATAAGAAAATAAATTACAATAGGCCAAGGTTGCATGACATGCCATATAACACAAATTGGAAGGATGGAAAAATAGTAAAACCTAATACAAACAAAGAGACTCCTGATCCATTAAAGAAAGCCACAAACTTTGTAGATGAGTATCCATGGTGTGATGTATGCAATCTGCCTCATGTTGTAGACTTGTGTATAATTGCCTAGGGCTTGATAGCAGAGGAAGATAAAAATGAGGATTATGAACCAACTATGGATGCCCTTTTGTCTAATCCATATTGGGGAAGAAATGAGGATTTATCTGAAGAAGAAGAATATTCTGATGTGCATCAAAGAAGAGAGAATTTTCAATATAGCATACAACAAGTTTTTTCCTAATGATGATGAAGATATCCCTACTTTGAGAAAATTGTTTCAAGAGGAAGCAGTGCCTTCTTTGAGAAACTTGACTAAAGAAGAGAAGAAAGCTTTCACTATTGCAACTGTAGAACAAGTGAAAAGGAATTACCAGCTAAGAAATAGGAATGTCAATAATGAGTAGGGCAAGCCAGCAGGTATTTTTGCCAAGGTCACAAAATCTGGTGGGACCAATAATAACGTAGCCAAGGGCAAGGATGGAAGTGCCAAGAAAGAGAAAGAACTAGAGAAGATTAAACAAATGGAAATGCCAAAACTCGTTAAGCCTATAGAGAAGAAACAAGTAAGTAAACCCAATTCAAATTGTAATTCATTCATGTCTCAAGCACTATATGCTAGAAGTAATGAAATTTCTAGATTATAAAAATGAGACTTTAAAAATTATATCTAATATTGGAGAACTGAGTAGGGAAGATCCTAAATCAAAGGAAGATCCTCCTGTGGTGTATCTTGGCACATCTGTTACCAAAAATATCACACAGATAGATCCTTTTTATCTAACACTATTGATAAATGAAAAAATGCTAAAAAATTGCATGATAGACTCAGGAGTGGCAGTAAATATCATGCCAGAAGATGTCATGAAAGAGTTGGGAATGCATGTTGACATGCCTTATGGTAAGGGCTATGCCATGGATAATAGGCCAGTTCCTATAGTAGGAATCATGAAGGATGTCAAGTTCAGATTCCCATCCTGCCCAGACACTACATACAAAATAGATATCATAGTTGTACAAGTGCCTGCGAACTATGGGATACTATTGTCCAGACAGTGGTCCAACTTAGTGGGTGGACATGTTCAGCTTGACTTGTCATATGCTAATATTCCAATAGAAGGGATAGCGGGGAGGATAAATAGAGAACCAAGAGCTCCATATCTCATAGAAGAGGTTGATCCTGATGAAGTGACTTGCTCTTGCCATTTTGATATGGACAAATTTCAAGTAAGTATTTCTAAATCTTTAGAAATCGATAAAGTTACACAAACAGTTAAAAAAAATGAAAATTTAATTTGGAAATTATATTTTGATGGTGTCTATAGTAAGGATGGAAATGGAGTAGGAGTTGTATTTATTTCACCTAATGGAAAAAAAATTTAAATACTCTTTCTTGTTAACTTTTGAGTGTACTAATAATGCTGAATATGAGGCCCTCTTATTGGGACTTAAACTAGAAAATAAATATGGCATTAAGTTACTAATAGTTTATGGTGATTCAAAATTAGTCATTTCACAGGTTAAAGGCAAATTTGCTGCAAAAAATGAAAAATTAAGAAACTAAAGGAACAAAGTTTGGGATTGCATTGAACTATTTGACGCTTTTTCCATCAATTGGACTGAAAGATCCAATAATATTTGTGCAGACTTTATGGCTTAATTGGATATCAAGCATAATGACATCCCTTTGGATGATATAACCCAAGTAGAAATCAAGACTAGACCATCAGTGCCTGACAATGTAAAAAGTTGGCAAGTTTTTGATGATGTCAGGGATTTGCTAAAGTTCTTATTTTGTGAAGATCAGTGTGAGCACCAATGGATTGATTGGAATGGACTTGTGGAGGACAAGGATGGTAGATGGATTGTACTTGGGTAAGAGGTATTGTACCAATGGATTGATTCCAAAAGGATTGATAGAGCTTGAAAGAATGTTTGATGATAAAGATGTAGTGAATTTCAGACCTAATTCAGGAGGATGTGAGGATGTTGAAAAAATAAACTTGGTAAGTGAAAGAAACCCAAGAGAAGTATATATTGGAAAAAATCTCACACCAAAAATCATAACAGAACTGATTAATCTACTAAGGAAGTATAGGCACATCTTCGCTTGGTCATATGATGACCTTAAAGCATACAAGGAAGATTTGTTCCAGCATGAGATACCTTTGAAGCTTGATGCAAAACCTTTCAGATAAAAACAAAGGCCGATAAACCCTACTTTGGATCCTAAGATGAAGGAGGAGCTGATGAAAATGAGGAATGTTGGTATTATTGAGCCTATAAGGCACTCGACGTGGGTATCTAATTTGGTCCCAGTTAGAAAAAAGAATGGTGACATCAGACTGTGTGTGGATTTCAGAAATTTAAACGTTTCATCCTTAAAAGATAATTATGCTTTACCTAAAATTGAGGCTCTTTCGTAGAAAGTCACATGAAATGAGTTGTTATCAATGATGGATGGTTTCTTAGGCTATAGTCAAGTCAAAGTTAGGGAAGCATAAAAGTTCAAAACTGCTTTCACTACACCTTGGGGTACCTATGTCTATGCTAGGATGCCTTTTGGACTGACAAATGCAGGAGCTACATTCCAGAGGGCTATGGACGTGGCCTTTGAGGGTATGATTGATTATATCTTGGTAGTTTACGAGTATGATATGACTGCTTATTCTAAAAAGGTAGAGAATCATGGTAATGATCTAGAAAAGATTTTTATTAGAGAATTAGAATATGGCATATCTTTGAATCCTAAAAAATGTCATTTTGGGGTTACTGAAGGAAAATTGTTAGGTCATATTGTTTCAAATGATGGTGTGAGAATCGATCTAGAAAGGATTGCTGCTATTGGTAAAATTCAAATCCCAAAAATAGTTAACTCAATTCAATCTTTTTTCAACAGCTAAAATGTTGAAAAAGGGTGCTGAAATAAAATGGACTAATGAAGCTCTTAAAGCTTTGTAAATATCAAAAGAGCCATCAAGGAAGCCCCTATATTAAAATCACCTGATTTCTCTAAGCCTTTTCAAGTGTTTTCATTTTCCTCATTCCATACTATTGTTGTTGTCATGTTACAAAATAATGATGAGGGTCATGAACAACCAGTGGCATGTTTTAGCAAAACATTGCAAGCATCCAAATTGAATTATGATTTATATGAAAAAAAAACTTATGCTCTTGTGAAAGCTGTGAAATCTAATAGACCCTATCTAGTTGGTGCCACCTTCATAGCCTATGTACCAAATGTTGTTGTTAAAGACATCTTTAGACAACCAGAAACTACTAGAAGGAGATGCAGATGGATAAACCAAAGAATTCAATATTGATCTACAAATCAAAAAGTTGGTAAGAGGTCAAGGTCTGGCAAAATTGATGGCAGAATCCAATCTTGAAGCAGCACAAGTAAATCAAATGGAGTTGGAAGATGCACAAATGAGCATTGAAAGGTGTCCTTGGTATACAAATATTGTTTACTTCCTGAAATACATGAAATGTCTAGATAGTTTGAATGATAGTCAAAAAATAACTTTAAAGCTTCAAACATCTAGGTATGTATTACTTAATGGAGATCTATACTGGAAAAATAGAGATGGTATTCTTTTATTGTGTCTAGATGAGTGTCAAGCATCGGCTGTTTTAAAAGACTTACATGAAGGTGTATGGGGAGGGCACTTTTCAGCTAAAACTACTGCTCATAAAATTTTTAATACTAGTTATTATTGGCCTGAAGTTTTCAAGGATTGTCATACCTATATTAGAAAATGTGAAGCTTGTCAAAAGTTTTTAGGGAAACTCAAATATAATGGAGCTATTCCTCTTAGACCTATACATGTAGAAGAACCATTCTAGATGTGAGGTATTGATTTCATAGGGGAAATAGAAAATAAATCTAGTGGTGGCATAAATGGATTTTGGTGGCTACTGATTATTTTACTAAGTGGGTTGAAGCTATTCCCACAAGATAGGCTACAAGCAAAGTGGTGATAAAGTTTCTCTTAGAAAACATTCTGACCAGATTTAGAGTTCCTCGGAAGATTGTGGTAGACAATGGGATGTGCTTCAAATCCAAGGAGTTCTTTGATTTCTGTGAAAATTATGGCATCACTCTGTCTTATTCATCACCTTACCATCCCCAAGGAAATGGACAAGCAAAATTAAGGAATAAGAACCTGCTAAAGATAATCAGAAGGATGTTGGGTGATAATAAAAAGGCTTGGGATTCAAAATTGGTCTTAGCAGTATGGGTTGACAGAGTGATAGTCAAGAAGTCCACAGGATTTGCCCCATATGAGCTTGTATATGGCAAGGAAGTAAGATTACCCTTAAATAATTTTCTCCCAGTCTATAAATTTGTTACAAAGGAATTTTCAGAAGAAGTAGACTTTATGGGGGATAGATTGATGGCTTTAGCTGAGTTGGATGAATGTAGAAAAGAGGCTCAGGAAATAAATCTGCAAAGATAACAAATGGTAAAGGCTTTACATGACAAGAAAGTATGTGACAGGTCATTTGAAGAAGGAGAATGGGTGTTAAAGTGGAATGCCAAGGATCAAGATAAAGGGAAGCATGGCAAATTCAATGTGCTTTGGCTAGGACCCTTCATCATTTCAAAAAAAAGTGGAGAAAACTCTTATTACATACAAGATATTGATGGTCAAGTGTAGGGGTTCCCGGTTCATGCTCAATATCTTAAGCATTTCTTCTCTTGATGAGCAGGGAGTATTTTTTGTATCATAGTAGTTTAAGTTTCTTTTTGCTTTCAGTTTTCAATTTTCATTTTGGTCTTCTTTCCAGAGATAACTAGAATCTTGCTATGTCCTTAAAGAGAACATACATCCCTAGAAAGAGCCACTGTTAGCACATATTTTTACAAAACATTTTGTGTTATATGGAGGCCTTTTTTCCTATCATATGAGCATTTATTATTGGTTTGCATGTGCAAGAACTTTATTAGCACGAGTAAAGTTCTCTAAGGATCAGCTATTTCAGGAGTCTCAAGGTATAACTTGGACACACTTAGGGCATGCACTAAGTAAAGACTGCATAAGAGTCCATCATATCAACATTCTGGCAGATATCAGAAGAGGAGTCAGTAGGATGAAATTAGAAGTTCCTCTGGCTTGCATATACCCTATATGAAGAATTGAAGCCATTAACATTTATGGTAATTTTCAAATTTACAAAATTTAAATTATCGGCATAGGTTATCCTGACAAGACTCCATAGCCAAGCGTAAAAGAAGTGAGACATTATTATCGAGGTAGCTTATACCAAGGAGTAAGTAGGAGGATGTATCCATCGGCAAAAGAGTTCAATATCGGAAGTGCGAGCAAGTTGTTACATCGATAGCCAATGGAGCTATTGGTATAACCCTCACTGATAAGGAAGAATGCAATTGCAACATTTTAATTATCAGAGTATCGAGAGACATGAATATTGGGTTACCTCGATGTCCGATAGGATAAAATGGGGAGCCAAGAGGAAAAAGGTGTGAACCAGAAGTAAGGTGGTTTCATCGTAGAAAATGTTAACTTTTGGGAGGGAACCAAAATAGCTACAGCGATACCCGATAAAGAAAATCTAGGCGGGCAACAATATCGGCTGGAGTTATCCCGATTAATGGTTATTTTCAAAATTGTAAATTAAAAAAAATTGAGTGCATTTTGGGAGAAAGGTTAAATAGAATTGAAAAATTGAAAATATTTTGCCCTCATTAACATTTTGAAATATAAATGTTAGTTTTTGTTAGAATTGAGAAAATTAAAAAAACTAAATGAGGGAGAGAAGCATTTTGATTTTTAATTAGAAATGAATTTTTAATTGTGTAAAAATAATTTTACCCTAATATGAGTCTTGGCAAAAATGGTTTTTAACCCATTTTCTTCATGGGTTTTGGGAGATATTTTTGGATGGAAAAAATTGGGGAAGAATTTTGGGGGTATTTTGTGGAAGGATTTTGGGTATTTTGCAAGTGGAGCGCGTCTTCAACACCTCCAGGATAGAATTCAAGATTGGCATTTTGGTTAACCCTTTTGTTTTTGTTTCATGGATGCAAATCCATTTCTTCATTTTGGGAAAGAAATGATGTGTTAAATTTAAAATTATGTGTGTATATGGGAGTTGGAAGAAATCCAAAATTCCTTAATAAATCTTGCAATTTGGTTTGTAGATTGTTAAATAAGTTGGATTTCATGCTTTTAGATTGAGTAGATTTGCTAATTTTACCCCTTAGAGGGGTTATGCTGGCAAAATTTTGCCAGAATGGGTTTCCTGGAAATGAAAATGTTTTGTTTAATAATGACTGGATCCATTCTATGTTTTATCTCAGAAAATTTCTGAGTCTATTTTATTTGCGGGTTTTGGTTTGAAATTATAAAAAATGCATTTATATGTGTTAATCTCTTTTTTATTTTCTGAAAAAAAAAGTCCCAGAGGTTGTTCCCTGAAAAATTTATGAGTATTGGTTTCTTGTTTAAAATTATATCTGGGTCTGTGAATACCCAGAGATTGGAAATTGTTTGAAGTCTTTGTTTGAGGCTGTGAATATTAATCAAGCTAGGTTTTCCTTTTTGAAAAGCTATTTTTAATTATATATATATATATAAAGAATGAATCTCAAAATGAGATTATTGATGGGTGGATTGGGTTTTGGAGGGTGGAGGAGCCAAGGCTCAACCCGCGCCCCCCCTCCTCCCTATGTTCGCAGCCTAGTCTATGACCATAGTGTGGCCGCAGGGACCCACGTCCACATTGTAGCTACAGAGTCCCACATCCATAGTGTGGAGGCCATGGGTTTGCGTCCACATTGGTGGCCGCAGCTTCCATTGCTAGGGCACAACCTCCACTCCCATGGAGGGAGGTGGGCCTCGCGGTTTGCTTATTTTTATTGAAAATAAAATAAAAATGCATCACTATTTTAATGTTGTTTATTTAAAAAGTTTTCAATATATTTTACTCAAAAGTTTTAAAATAGTATTTTTTAATTATTAATTGGGAATTAATATATATATATATACATTTATATTAATTAATATTTAATTTGTATTGTTATTATTAATTATTAATTAGTATATTTTTTATTGATGGTGGATAAATATTTATATATTAATTAATATTTAATTTGTATTTCTATATATGTATGCATGGAAGCATCAGTTTATTTGGGAAAGGATCATTGATTTTAATTTCCTTTTTAATGAACATTTCCATTTTTGGATAGTATGTTATTATGTCGCAAGAGATGAGATTGGATTGTTTTTTCGAACAAGTCTGAGAATGATGTTTTATTGGGAAAAATAAATATCATATTTAGTTATTTGATGTTTATTTAATTATATTCAAGTGAATTTGGTTTGAAAACCCATGATGATGTAATTATGTTATGTTATGATGCAATCGAACTTTAGTGAGTTAATAAACCATAAATGACATGTACCTAGACAAGATAGACAAACTGCAATCTAATTTGATCTATTAGGAAACTGAATCGATTGTAGTGTGAAAACAATATGGAAGAAGACTGTCTTTTCTAATTTATGTCTATGCATGTTTTTTTTTTTCTGTATTCACATTTGCTTAAGAAATGGCAAGTCCTTGTTTGTGAATGTTGGATATTGTCACATGTTGAATTGGGTACCTCTTTATGTCCTTCATATCGAGTGTTTACTATTTTCATGTGTTGGTGTTGTATCTAGTCATGTCCTGTTGTTTTTTCCCTTGTGAGAACCTGATATTCATGTTAGACCATGGGTTGCGAAGACCTAGTTTCGCGGATGCACCAGTTGATTTTTTTATATTTTTTTTCTTATTATGTTCAGTTGGATCCTTTTCCTAATTCAAGGATCATTCTTGTATTTATTTACTGAGGTGGTCATATGTATTATTGGTTTAAGTATGCCTTGATGGCAGGATGTAAATGATATGATCCTTATGCATTCTTCACCCTATTATTTTATCAAAGGGATCTTGCAATCGAGCAGACCCAGAGATTTAGTATGTATGGATGGCATTATGTTAAAATGTGTAATATGGATTAGATGAAGTTAATCGTAAATGCATGTATGTAGTCATCTTATTAATGCAATAATTTGGATAATGAAGAATGTAAATTTGAATGATGGAATGTATTCATTTGTTGATAATGAAATTAAAGTATGTTTGGAGAGCATTCGTTAGTTTATAATAAAATTAAAGTAGGAAATGAATTAGATGCATGACTTATGTTTTAATGAAACTTTGGGCGAATTTTATGTTTAAAACTCTAGTGGATGAACTTCATTATGTTATCTATATTTTAACTTTAATGGATGAACTTCATTATGTTATCTATATTTTAACTTAATGGATGAACTCATCATGTTATCTATATTTTAACTTTAATGGGTGAACTTCATCATGTTAGCCTCATTTTCAACCATAATGGATGAACTCGTCCTATTATCTATAATTTTAATTTACTGAATGAATTATATCTTTGTTTAAAGTAATAACTAGTAATTAAGTAAATCAGCTCAATTGAGTTAAATAGAGTGGGTTGAGTTAAGTTTTGAATCAAGTAATCACGTTGGGAAACCTTTTAGGTGTTAGTTATGTCTTCTGCTATGTTATCTAAACTTATGATAACTCATTGCATCATTATGTTCTATTTTTAAAAATAGAAAATAAAAAATATTTGCACTCTATTCTTGAGTTTTAGCCTTATCCCTTTGGGGTTTCCTAGCGGGGCATTACACCTCTGAATCCTCCTCCTCTCCACCATGAGATGCAATAACCCTAGGGTCTGGCTGAATCTAACCAAAATCAATTCCTCTCCCACAACCCCCATCTAGTCCAATGCTCATGCCTCCTCCTGTAGAGGGTAATCCTCTCAATGATCTCATACTTGCCCTTCCAATGTCCCTCCCAATCCGTCCTACATCTCTCCCACCCATGGGAAGTGGGATTCCAATCCTGCCAACCGGTCCAAAAGGTCCTCCACAAACTCTCAATCGACCTCCTCTCCAATCAGGTCTCCTACCGCCTCCGCCCCCATCTCCTCCCTCATCTCCCTCACCTTCGACCTCATGAGCAGCTCTAAGCTCTCATCTTTGTCTCCATCTCCTAATGATGGGATCTCTAAATCATCCTCCTCATCTCCTGAGCTGGGATGAGGGTCTGCTAGATCAATATTCTAAGGAAAAGGGTGTGCGAGGATTTAATGAGCATAATCCACAGTCACTCCAAGATCTAGAATGTGTAATCTCAAATCATAAGCCACTCTAGGAGTAGCCAGAAACTCTATGCGTGCTATCTCAAAAGACAAAGAAGGTCCCCAAATCTGCCTATCCTTGTATTGTAGTGCATATATAGTGATACTAGTAGGCATGTGCTGAATGATACCAAATTGTTTCAAAATGTGACTCATCAACTGCCGCTCAATAATATATGAAGTACGACCAATGAGATATCTACTCTACATAATATATGGTTGTTAGTTAAATGAGAGGGGAGGGGTGAATCAGATAAACTCACAATACAATGTTCTTATCAGATTCAACCTCTGTAGAACTTACTTGATATGCAACTATGACTGTAAATCATTCAAACTCATAAACTGATAAACTTGAAACATCAAAACACATTTAACACCAAATTTAACATGGAAACCCAAATAGGGAAAAACCACTATGGGATTTTGGACCCACAAAGAAAATATACTCTTCTAGAGTATGCTTGGTTAAAAGCCAATCTTGTTAAAGATTACATAAACACATTGTTATATGTGACCCGGTCAAGGGATTTCCCTCATATCTATCAGAATCTTGCACTTTGTTAGAAGTGACCTTGTCAAAGGATTTCAAACACTCAATTAGAATGTTACCTTGCTAGAGGATTTACAAATAAGACTGTTAGGTTCACTCAGTTAAGAGATTTCCTGTCACTTACAAAAATAAATAACAATAATAAAATATATCTACAACTTTACATCTGAAATGTTATAGCAGACTCTATGTGCTCAAAATAATATTGTCATAAGACTTATCTTCCTCCTTGCTAGGCTTCTTACTCTATTCTTCAATCAGATCTTCAATCTTTTGTACTTTGTAATCACTTCAGCAGCATCACTATTCTTCTATTTGCTCGCATTCATTGTTCATCAACTATTCCTTGTTTATAAGCAATTCCTAACTGTTTAATCTCCTTAATCACATTTCCCATGATTAATATTAGCCATCAGATCTTCAAACTTGACTAGGTTCATTGAATCCTTTGAACTAAAAAACATTTTATCTTGCCTTGAAACTTGTATTCCTTCCTTGGTACTTGTGCTTAGTTATGACCGTTCAATCTATGTTGTAGATCTAACTCTTGAATTTTCATTGCCATTGATCCTTAACAAAATTCTTGCACGAAGTTCCACTCTTCTATAAATCTCCAGTTCATTGTCATCCTTCATTTAATAATGTATTTATTCATCCAATGCATTTTGTTACTGCTCAGTTGACACTCGGTTAATTCTGAACTTTACTCGGTAGACATTTTATATTCGTCTCGGTTACTGTCTCGGTAGCTTTTCTTGTCGATGACACTCAGTGACTTCTTTCTTCTTTAACTGACATCGATAACCTTAGAGTTTACTAACTAGCTCCTTGCTCGGTAAAATAGAATAGTATCAAACCTTTACTCATTCTATTACATGAAATCTTTTCTCCTTCTTACTCATTCTTCGAATACACATATATAGGATATCAAAAGAATCAAAATAACATAATCTCATCACTGTCTAACTCGATAATAGATGTCCATTGAATAACTTATTACTCCCCTTCATTTTCTCATTCTTTCAATGTCAGTTACCGACATCTTTATATTCATCAAAACATACTCTTTAAGATATGGCAAACTCATACTGAATCAAAATATCAATTTCTTGACATCAATGACAAAATAATATCATTAAGATAGTAATTATCCTTTATCAATTATATCATCAATCTCCAACAACCTTCTCAATATCATCATACCAACAAACTTAATGTAATGCCAACAATCTCCCCCTTTGGAATTGATGGCAATACCAACTTGATTTATTCCAATTGATTCGAACTGTTGTTATTCTTCTCCTGTTATCCTTGAGCTGTAAACTTCTCTTGTAATCTTCTCCCCCTATCATTAGTCTTCTCCCCCTTTGACAACAATGCCAAAAGTAAAAATAATCCATGATTACTTCCCCTGTGAAGTAATTTCCTGGTTGTTAAAACATATACAAATGTATCATCTCAGTCTCGGTCGGGGCATCTTGTCTTCATTCACTATTTCCTGCACAACTTTAGGCAACCTCCTAAAGTGTGTAAATCAGCATCAACTCACAAATAGTATTCTGTAGAGTCATAGAATTGATGCTTTCACCGAACTCTATCAGTGAGTACTAGATAGGGGTAAGACCCCTAACTTACTTCTGAGATACTCAAAAGTGTCCCTTGGTAGTGGCTTTGTGAAGATGTCTGCTATTTGTTCCTTTGTGCTAACATATTCCAGCACAACTTTCTTTTCTTGAACTTCTTCTCTTAGATAATGATACTTGATAGAAATATGCTTTGTCTTAGAGTGCATTACCAGATTCTTTGAAATGTTAATAGCACTTGTATTATCACAAAATATAGTTACTGGTTCGATAACTATCTCATTCATACCTTCCAATAGTTGTTTGATTCATGCTATATTGGTACAATTCAATGTTGCAGCGACATATTCAGCTTCAGCAGTTGACTATGAAATGCATCCTTGTTTCTTTCTAAGCCAACTCACTAGACTTTCTCCCAAAATGAAAGCTTTGCCGCTTGTTCTTTTCTTGTCATCAATATTTCCTGCCAAATCAACATTAGTATAGACTTTTAAGTCAAAATCATTCTTCTTTTTATATAGTAAACCATAATCTTCAGTGCCTCTCAAGTATCTGAAAATTCTCTTGATTGCTGTCATATGGGTTTCTTTGGGATCTGTAGAAAATCTTGCAGCTATACCTACTACATGTGCTACATCAGGCTTGTTGTGAACTACATATTGCAACTTTCCAATCATAGATTGGTAAAGTGTCTCATCAATAGATGCGGATTCATCATTCTTTGATAGTTTACAATTAGTAGTCATAGGAGTACTTACAGGTTTAGAATCCTCCATTCCAAATTTCTTCAAGATTTCCTTTATACACTTGAATTGAGTAATGAAAATCCCATTTTTCATTTGCAGTATTTGTAAACCTATAAAATACTTTATTTCACCAATTAATGACATCTCAAATTTGTTGCATATTTCATTTCCAAAGTTCTTGCATAAAGATTCATTTCCACAAAAAATAATATCATCAATAAATATGGTTGAAATCAGTGTTCCATTATCCTCATCATTCTTCATATACATGTTGTTGTTTTCTCTAGTCCTCATAAATCCAATCTTTATTAATTAGGAGTGCAACCTTTCATACTATGCTCTAGGTGCTTGGTTTTGGCCATATAAAGCTTTGTTCAACTTACATACCTGATCTTTATTCTTCTCTTCAATAAATCCTTCAGACTATTCAATATAGACTTCTTCTTCTAGTATACCATTCAAAAATGTAGATTTAACATCCATTTGATATACCTTAAAATTTTTGTAAGCAGCATATGCCACAATGTTCTCACTCCCTCAAGTCTTGCCACAGGTGCAAAAGTCTCACCATAGTCTATTCCTTCTTCTTGAGCATAACCTTTACAAACTAGCCTTGCTTTATTCGGAATGACCTCACCTTTTTCATTTAGTTTATTTCTGAAAATCCATTTTGTACCAATTACATTTTTCTCTTTTGGTCTTGGGACCAGTGTCCATGTTTCATTTTTCTTGATTTGTTCAATCTCTTCTATCATAGCACTCACCCAATCTTCATTTCTTAATGCCTCTTTTACTATCCTTGGTTCAAACTCGGATATCAGACATGTGTTCTATCTCAGTTCATTCCTTGTCATCACTGGAGCATCCTTATCTCCTATAATCTAACCTGATGCATGATTTCTTCTGACATATTTTGCTAATATAGGCTCGGTAGGCTCTGTATGATCTTCTTCATCACTCGATAATTGAGTATTTTCTTCATCGGCTTTCTCGGTTAGACTTCTCGGTTGTACATATACAAACTCTTCATAATCTTCTGGTTCTTTGGAATTTCCTTCATCATTCCTTTTTGCAAATTCATCAATTTTCACATTTGCACTTTCCACTATTTTGCTAGATGATTTGATAAGACCTTTAAATGCTTTACTCCTAGAGGAATAACCAAGAAATGTTCCTTCCTTGCTTTTCTGATCAAATTTTCCATTTCTGTCATCTTTTTGAACATAACATCTACTTCCAGATATTTTAAAATAACTTACATTTGGTTTCTTGTCATACCAGATTTCATACGGTGTCTTCATAGTTCCTTTCTTCAGTTGTACTCATTTCAAGGTGTAAACAACAGTGCTTATTGCTTCTCTCCAAAATATTTGAGGTACTCTCTTTTCTATCATCAAGGTTCTGGCACAATCTACAATTGATCTATTTCTTCTTTCAGCTATCCCATTTTGTTGTGGTGTTCTCGGTGCAGACACTTGTCTCTTTATACCATGATCATTGCAGAATAAGTTAAATTCATTTGAAATGAACTCTCCTCCTCTATGATGTCACAACCCTCCTTTATCACCTTTGGATTAAAATACAAACTCTATTATATTTCTTTTGGCTAAACTATTGAATGAATATGTAGTACCCCTGCCCCAATCAATTTCTAATCTCGGTTTAATCTTGTTCAGTTTATCTTAATGTTATGATTATAGTCAGATGTTTGTTTTAACGCATAGCTATTGATGTGGGTTCCCACACTAGTTGTATGCAAGTTGTTTAGTGTCCCTATTTCGTGGTATTAATATCGGGCTAACGCTTTCATTAAATTTTATATATGTATGCATGTATGACTCTTGGTTGCAGGAGATTTCAGGTACAATGCCGCTTGAGTGCGAGGTTCGTCTTCACCTGGATTTGCAGGTTTGAGTGTACCTCTTTAATCCTTAGAGTTGGGTTAGGTGGTCGTAAGACCCTAGTTGACCTTAGTCGTGCTCAGGTGAGCATCGTCAGTTGTCGTCTGTAATCCCTTTTTTGGTTGGGTTTGCGAGTCGTTTGTTTGGTTGACCTTCTCGGTTTGCGTGCTTGGTGTGTATGGTTAAATTGATTAATTAGTCCTTAGTAATTATTTTGATTAAATATGTATTTGTGCATTAGAGATTAATGGACTAAATTAATCGGGATTTCGTTATGCGATTATCGTTGATATTGGATTGCTCATTTTAATTTGGGAGTAAGTTCTATTAAATAGCTGATTTTGAATATTAAATGCATTTTGTGTATGCTGTCGAAAAAGAAAGTTTTGTATTTAATTGCCATAGATTAAATTGTATTTTGTTGGCTTTTGAGATTAGAAAGGTTAAATTGAATTAAATGAGAAAATCGATTTTGAATTGGAAAGCAATTTAATTTATTGTAATAGTTAGAAAAGAATTATTTTTGAGAATTAATTTTAAATAAAAAATTTTAATTCCCAAAAATGGAATTTTTGGTCAACTCTCCATTATAACCTAAATTTTGGGAAATTTTGGAGGATGGATATTTTTGGAAAATTTTTGGTTGGAAAGAAATTTTGGGTTGAAATTGGGGGTTTTGGGAGGAAGGAAGTGCTTCTGGATCTAGCAGGATTGGGCTCTCCTTCAGCTATTCTAGGAATGCGTATGAAGGTAGGTTTTACCTTAACTGTTCTTCCTTGTTGTTATGGAAATGGTCTGTTGGGTGAATGAAATTGCTTGTTATCAAAATCCAATCTTCTTAAATTGATTTTAGATTTAATTTTGGATTTGTGGGTTTAAAAACTATGCATGACTGGTGTTCTTGCAAAATAGATGAATCATTGTGTTTAAAAATAAAAAATAAAAAAAAATGGTTCTTTTTGCCATGCCTGGTTTTTTGTAAATAAAAATAAACTTATTAAGGTTTTGATGTTCCTCAATCTATTTTGGGTGTTGAAACCCATTTGGGTATGAGAAAATGAATACCCATCAAAATAATTTGATGCCAAAGCATTGTTCATTCTAGCTGGAACTTATTCTAAAACGAAAATTTTTGAGCAAATGTTGATTTGTTGTTTAAAAAAAAATAACGCTGTGTGTTAAACGTATTTTTATCGAACCTGTGCGTATTTCATTTGAGTTTTTTATGGGTTTAGGGTTCGGAGGGCAGGGAGCGGAGCTCCACCCGCCTCCTCCTCCCCTCCCCCGCCCGTCCCCCTTAATCTTGCTCGCCATTCACCAGTGACTGCGGCTCACTATGGTGGCCGCAGGGCGCCGCGGGACCTGCGGGCACCACAGTGGCGCTGCTGCGCGTTTCCCGCTTGCGGCTAGGGTTTGGGCGCCCAGCCATCCCCGTTGGGAGGTGGGCCCCACCTTCGCCCCTTTTTAAAATGTTTTTTTTTTTTAAATTAGTTTTTAAGAATTTTTTTTTTATGTATGGCTTTTTTAGTCAAAAAAAAATATATAATAGTTTAATATTAGTTAATTAGACAATTTAATTTTATTTAATGATAAGGTTTTAATGTTAAACGTTATTCATTAAATTATTAATTAATGTATATAATTAATTTAAGGGTAATTAATTTATATGTTAATTGGTTAAAATTGCAATTTGGTGTATTTGCAAGGATTCCTATAGGCTTTTGCTAATTGAAAGGTAGGATAAAACCAAATGTTTATCAGTTGTTTATTCTGGGAAATTAAGTCCTATATTAATAGGTTTTTGTGGAAGTAAAATATTATGTTAATTCGGAAAATGGTTACTTATTTGTTTTAACTCCCTTCTAAGGGTATATTCCCTTTTTTTTTAGAACTATATGATTTCGAAGGAGTGAGATTGAGTGACTTTATTTCAAGAGGGTATCAATGATGTTTTAATTGGAGATTAAATATCTTATTTAATTGATTAATGGTTGTCTGAGTTTTATTAATATGAATTTGGTTTAAAAACTCATTATGGCTTTATATGTCCGTTCAATGCTTTGACCCTTAGAGAGTTAGAAAACCAAGAACAACCTATTCCTAGATGAGGTAGATAACTGCAATCTAATATAGACTTTGTGGAAATCTTGATCGACATTTAATGTCTAGATTAATTTGGAGAAAGATTGTATCTGTTGAATGTTGCCTTTGTGAGTTTAATTTCTGTATTTGCTTTTAAATTATGAAATGGCAAGAGTGCTTTGTTTGATAGGTCCCTGTCATATGGAATGATTTGGGGTACCTGTTTCTGTCCTCGGTTTTGAGTTGACTGTTGTTTTGTGGCTGTGTCATATTTGGTCATATCCTTTGTGTAGGTGTCGAATGATGATTCGTGTTTGACAAGATGTTTGTTTCTCCCTTCTTGAACTCCGTTCGTCTGACCATGTGTATTCCTTGGGTTTTCAGTTCGTCTGAGTATAGTCTAGTGTTGTATGGGAAAGTGGCTTTCGGTTGGGGGCCGTGCCCAAAGTGGCTGCTGGGTAACCCGTCGAAAGTGAGTCTAATAAGTGATAACCTAACAGTAGATTAGAATGTAATCTCTAAGTAAGATAAATGTGCCTCACACATGGGACGAGTGCTAACACAGACTCGACATGCTGTGAGAAGGCCTGAAAGGGCAAACCATCTTCCTTGTCTTCACGAGAGGATGTGTGGGTCCACATGAGACTTGGATGGGCCGGAGGCTCGGATGAGGTTGCCAGGGTAACCCAGTGTATGGGGTCGGGACCTATGAAGACCTGCCATGGTAACCATACCAGGTTGTGTGAGGACACTTGTCCCTACATTCACTAGCGTGTGGTCGTTTTGTCCTGTTAGGAGTACCTTTGTGGGTCATCCTTTTGTCTATACCCTTGTGAGTATTGGTTTCATGTTAGACCTTGGGTGGTGATGGCTCAGTTTTATGGATGCTCTCCTGGACCTTTGTTTTAGCTTCGATTATGTTCAGCTGGATCCTTCACTTTTCAGGGATCGTTTATGTAGTATTGACCGATGCGGTCGTTGTATATTGTTTATGTTTCGCCTTGATGGCAGGATTGTAATTGGTGTAACCTCGTGTATTCTTAACTTTATTATTTATCAGAGGGGTCTTGCAGTTGAGTAGACCCAGAGATGTAGCCCTTTAGGGGTGAACTCCGAGATCATTATGGTGTTATGTGATGTATTCTCTTATGTTTCCCTTATTCAGCTTTATCATGTATGATTAGCTTATGTTAGAATGGATAAGTGGATAAATGGAATTAACTTTAAATGCTTCTATTCAGTCCTTTCTTGAATGCCATGTTGATCGAATGCTTAAGTGGTTTAGATGAGATTTATTGTAGATGCATGTATGCAATCGTCTTTTAAATGCAATAAATTGGAATGTGAAAGGATGTACCTTGTAGTAATGGAATATATATTTAGTTGTTGTTAAGGAAATTTAGTATGCTTGAAAGATCTCTTATGTTTATGATGAAATTCTAGTGTGTTAGAATATTAGATGTATGGCTTGTAATTTTAAATGAAAAGTTTGAATGAAGATTATGAATAGATCTTAATGGATGAACCTTTGCTTGTGATTTATATTTCCATCTTCTGAAAGAAATTATCCTGATTAAGTATTATCTCGTTATTAAGGTAATCAACTTATTGGATTAATTGTATGAGTTAAGTGAATTGTGAAATTTAAGTAATCTCGTTGGGAAACTTCTTAGGTGTTAGTTGTGGTCTTCCGCTTTGTAATTCTGAATCTTTGATATCTTGTTGTATCTTAGTGTGGTGTAACTTATTAAAAAAAAAAAAAAAAAAATTATTGCACTCTATTCTTGTCTTTTGGCTTAATCCCTTCGGGGTTTCCTGGCGGGGCATTACATTTGGTATCAGAGCCCATGTTGCAAACATTGGGATCTCTGGTGTCGCATGTGCCCTCTATGGGTGTGAGGTGTATCGACCTTATGTGTATGCTTGTCCTCCTTTTGCATGTGAGTGATTGAGCAGACCTTAACTTGTGTGTAACGTGTGTGTTCACACCTTGTTGTCACCTTCTTGATGTTGGTGTTTTCGAGTGTTTATATGTGCATTGTGTGCTTATTGATGTCTGGGTCTACGATTACTCTTATTTGGAAAGAGAGTCGTATGTACCTTCCTTTTTGAGTGTTGTACTCTTTAGACTAAACCATTTGGGTTGGTCCGTGCTTGTCTTGAATCTGAAAGTGCGAATTGTGTTCGTTTAAGATTATGATCTAGCTTAGTGTTGTCCACTAGAAGGACTAGTATGGCAATTATTGAATGCTTATTTTGTAGAAAATTAAATGATTATCTCCATTCCTCTCTCTCTTTCTGGAAATTAAAATGATTAGGATATGTGTAATTATCGTTGATTGAGTTTCTTGTTGCAAGAGAAAGGGTGTGACTTCTTGAACCCTTGTGTGAACCCTATGATGCTTATGTGTTTAGATAATAAAAGGGCTATGGGTTTTAAAAATTTATTTTGGCAATTGGGAGAAAACTGTATGTGTACGTTTAAAGAATTCTCCATGTGTGTGTTGTAGGAGTAGCATGATTAAATTCTACCTTAGTAAGGTGCATTGCTATGCGAATAGTTGAATTATGTGAAACTGCTTGGTTTGTAGAAGAAGTATTGAAAGGAGCATGTTATTGTAGCTTCGAGAGAGTATTAATGTGTTTTCCGAAAGATTGTCTTATGTGTTTCATTAAACCAGTTTGATTGAAGATTTATTCTAGCAAATGCTCCATTGAACTCGCTTTTGGGTATATGTAATTACCTTGATGTGTTTAGAAAGTGCGGATGAAAAGCTTGTTCGACGTGCATGCATTAATATGTTTAATTGGGTGATAGCTTCCTACTTAACTTTTGATCGTAATTCAATTTTAAATGATAGGTTGCAAATTATGCATGTGTCTGTTTTGTATTAAGTATAAGAGACTGTTCTCAAGAGGTCTGGTGTTATCGAAAAGATTGCCTCTCTTGATCTCTGTTTTGTTGGAAACTAGAACATTCTGTTGCAACCATAATTATTGGAAGTGTTTGGTTAGGCTAATTGTCATCCTTCTAAAACGGCAGTGAAATGAAAACCGTGTAATTAAATGATAGGCTTATAGTGAGAAATTTTATATTATAGTGTGATCTTGGTTGATCTTGTGTTTTGTAGGAAATAGTTTGGTTATCAAACTCTCTTTCCCTCCTCTTTGCCTAATCATAAGATTTTTGAAATGGTATTAAAGAATGCATTGATTTAAATAGAATGTTTATAAAACAGGTGAAAATTGTACTATTGCATTTTGGCTTCATAGTGATAGATGAAAGTCTTAAGCTTTAGAAATGAATTTGCTTAGCTAGTAATTTAGTTACGAATGCTTAGTGAAATTTGATAAGATATAGGAATGATGTTATTTCCTTATATAATTGTGAATTGTTAATAATTTCAGTACTTGAATCTAGAGTAAACTTGATTCATTTATTTATATAGAAAGCATAATTAAAATCTTCCTTGTATAGATGTTAGCGTACTGAAAAGTACTCCCCGTGATTGTGACTAAACCAGTACTGGTGTATTTGTGTATATTGTAAGAAACCAGTGCTTATTATATGTGCCCATGGATTGGTGAAGTAATCAACCATGGAGGATATGTTGCTTATGAGTATGGGAAACCCTACTGTTTATGTGATGTTGCTTATTTGTTTCCCTGTTGAGTACCAAACCTTGGGTTGTGGGTAACTCAGTATGTTAAGGGGTAGTATTTGAAGTAACCGTTCCTTGAATAGTATGGATTGGCGTATGAGTAATGTCGGCACAAAGCGACTTTAGCTTCTCTACTTCGAGGAATGATATAATTGTACTACTAAACTGTATCAAGGTGTACTCAATACTTTCCCTTTTTGATGAATCTATTCATAGGTTTATGTGTGTCAGCCTATACCTCTCCTTTATTTGAGCATATGGATGGTGATTCTTGTGTCTAGTGATGGTGTAATTTGGAGGATCCTTTGCCTTGTTTTCATGAAAGGTAGGTTTATTCACATGTGCTGCCA
This sequence comes from Cryptomeria japonica, assembly GCF_030272615.1. Classification (NCBI taxonomy): domain Eukaryota; kingdom Viridiplantae; phylum Streptophyta; class Pinopsida; order Cupressales; family Cupressaceae; genus Cryptomeria; species Cryptomeria japonica. Next base: position 364,332,419 of record NC_081410.1, on the reverse strand, counting down.
GTTAGTATGTGTTGGTGGGCATGTGGGTGGACCCTAGTCATGTATACCTCTGACTTTCGGCGAGTATCCTTCTAGATACGTCGCTATGCGGGATGTGACTTGCGCGTGCTTTTTCCGCGAGGTACACTACCATGCGGGATACGTCCATTGCATGTGTTCTCTACTTGGGGTATTGCCATGCCGCGTGACGACGTGATGTGGGGTGATGTCAAGGTGCACACTGCCATGCCATGTGGGTAGTGTGACTATGTCGCACCACATGATGAGCTACTGCAATAGCTAGTCAGTTGTTCCTTCCTTCCTCGTTGGTGGCTAGATGTTAGTCACATAGTGATGTTATGTGCAGTTGTGATATTCTTTTTATTTCTATGGGGATCAGCAATTTATTTTACTTTGACTTTGAAGGTTTAGCCATGATCTTGTGATCTTTTGCACTTTTGATTTGGTGTTGCAATTCCGGATTATTTTCTTGCCTTACTGTTGGAATTGATGATTTATTACCTTTATTCATCTATACTTTGGTGGCTAAACTGGTTTATCCTTATTGTTTTCGGATGCTGGTCTTGTGTCGAGATGTGAAATTCCTCTCCAAGGACGTATGATATGGATTTGGTAGAGTGTGTGCGAGGAAGATGATGTGGGGAACCTTGAGGATGGGGGTATGTGAGGCTGTGATGCAGCTAGTATGCACTACCTACCTATGTGTGGTGACTATCTCTTGGAGGCTAACCACCTTGCTCAACAAGGGATATTCACAAAGGTCTTGTATGGAAGGTAGCACTGCTATGGTGTGCCTAGCACCATCGAGCCCTTGAGTGAGATATTGGTTATTTATGATCTTATTGTTGTTCTAAGATCAGGCATAGGGATGCTGATCATGCATGTTATCTTTGACCGAGCATTCGACATGCTCACATGTGGCCTTTTCTGTTATGCATTCCAGTTATGTGGATGGTTATTATTTGTATCATGGAGTAAATTGTGTTAACTTGTCACTATGTTATGGGACATAGTCATTGGAAGGGTTCTCTTATGCCTGGCAAGTGTAATCAATTGAGTTATTTTTGTTGCTCTTATTTATTGAAAGTTAATTTGGTTGTAGAAATTGATATTTAAGCTAGTTCTATTCAATAAAATTTTATGATAAAGATGGATTGGTAAAGGAAATTGATCTTGATGGCATGTTTTCTGGTCATGTTTGATAGATGATTATGGTAATTGTTGTTTACCTCATTGTAATGCTTAAATTTGGTGTAATAAAAGGAAGAAAATTCTGGTTTCTCTGCTATGATTGTGGATAATTTCTAGAATGTTATAAGAAATGTATGGATTTAGATGTATCTTGCCAATGGATAATGGCGTTTGTAAAGGATTTTGCAATAATATTTCATGTATTTATGGAAAGATTTCTATGTGCAATTTGATCTTTGTTGAATGAGTTTTAGGGCTGATGCATATGATATATTCTCCATCCAGCCTTACGACTTCCAGGAGTAAGTCAGAACCTAGGGGGGAAGAATGTAGTACCTCTGCCCCAATCAATTTCTAATCTCGGTTTAATCTTGTTCAGTTTATCTTAATGTTATGATTATAGTCAGATGTTTGTTTTAACGCATAGCTATTGATGTGGGTTCCCACACTAGTTGTATGCAAGTTGTTTAGTGTCCCTATTTCGTGGTATTAATATCAGGCTAACGCTTTCATTAAATTTTATATATGTATGCATGTATGACTCTTGGTTGCAGGAGATTTCAGGTACAATGTCGCTTGAGTGCGAGGTTCGTCTTCACCTGGATTTGCAGGTTTGAGTGTACCTCTTTAATCCTTAGAGTTGGGTTAGGTGGTCGTAAGACCCTAGTTGACCTTAGTCGTGCTCAGGTGAGCATCGTCAGTCATCGTCTGTAATCCCTTTTTTGGTTGGGTTTGCAAGTCGTCTATTTGGTTGACCTTCTCGGTTTGCATGCTTGTTGTGTATGGTTAAATTGATTAATTAGTCCTTAGTAATTATTTTGATTAAATATGTATTTGTGCATTAGAGATTAATGGACTAAATTAATCGGGATTTCGTTATGCGATTATCGTTGATATTGGATTGCTCATTTTAATTTGGGAGTAAGTTCTATTAAATAGCTGATTTTGAATATTAAATGCATTTTGTGTATGCTGTCAAAAAAGAAAGTTTTGTATTTAATTGCCATAGATTAAATTGTATTCTGTTGGCTTTTGAGATTAGAAAGGTTAAATTGAATTAAATGAGAAAATCGATTTTGAATTGGAAAGCAATTTAATTTATTGTAATAGTTAGAAAAGAATTATTTTTGAGAAGTAATTTTAAATAAAAAATTTTAATTCCCAAAAATGGAATTTTTGGTCAACTCTCCATTATAACCTAAATTTTGGGAAATTTTGGAGGATGGATATTTTTGGAAAATTTTTGGTTGGAAAGAAATTTTGGGTTGAAATTGGGGGTTTTGGGAGGAAGGAAGTGCTTCTGGATCTAGCAGGATTGGGCTCTCCTTCAGCTATTCCAGGAATGCGTATGAAGGTAGGTTTTACCTTAACTGTTCTTCCTTGTTGTTATGGAAATGGTCTGTTGGGTGAATGAAATTGCTTGTTGTCAAAATCCAATCTTCTTAAATTGATTTTAGATTTAATTTTGGATTTGTGGGTTTAAAAACTATGCATGACTGGTGTTCTTGCAAAATAGATGAATCATTGTGTTTAAAAAAAAAAAATGGTTCTTTTTGCCATGCCTGGTTTTTTGTAAATAAAAATAAACTTATTGAGGTTTTGATGTTCCTCAATCTATTTTGGGTGTTGAAACCCATTTGGGTATGAGAAAATGAATACCCATCAAAATAATTTGATGCCAAAGCATTGTTCATTCTAGCTGGAACTTATTCTAAAATGAAAATTTTTGAGCAAATGTTGATTTGTTGTTTAAAAAAAATAACGCTATGTGTTAAACGTATTTTTATCGAACCTGTGCGTATTTCATTTGAGTTTTTTATGGGTTTGGGGTTCGGAGGGCGGGGAGCGGAGCTCCACCCGCCTCCTCCTCCCCTCCCCCGCCCATCCCCCTTACTCTTGCTCACCGTTCACCAGTGACCGCGGCTCACTGTGGTGGCCACAGGGGCCGTGGTGGCCGCAGGGCGCCGCGGGACTTGCGGGCACCACAGTGGCGCCGCCACGCGTTTCCCGCCTGCAGCTAGGGTTTGGGCGCCCAGCCGTCCCCGTTGGGAGGTGGGCCCCGCCTTCGTCCCTTTTTAAAATGTTTTTTTTTTTTTAAATTAGTTTTTAAGAATGCTTTTTTTATGTATTTTTTTTTTAGGCAAAAAAAAATATATAATAGTTTAATATTAGTTAATTAGACAATTTAATTTTATTTAATGATAAGGTTTTAATGTTAAACGTTATTCATTAAATTATTAATTAATGTATATAATTAATTTAAGGGTAATTAATTTATATGTTAATTGGTTAAAATTGCAATTTGGTGTATTTGTAAGGATTCCTATAGGCTTTTGCTAATTGAAAGGTAAGATAAAACCAAATGTTTATTAGTTGTTTATTCTGGGAAATTAAGTCCTATATTAATAGGTTTTTGTGGAAGTAAAATATTATGTTAATTCGGAAAATGGTTACTTATTTGTTTTAGCTCCCTTCTAAGGGTATATTCCCTTTCTTTTTAGAACTATATGATTTCGAAGGAGTGAGATTGAGTGACTTTATTTCAAGAGGGTATCAATGATGTTTTAATTGGAGATTAAATATCTTATTTAATTGATTAATGGTTGTCTGAGTTTTATTAATATGAATTTGGTTTAAAAACTCATTATGGCTTTATATGTCTGTTCGATGCTTTGACCCTTAGAGAGTTAGAAAACCAAGAACAACCTATTCCTAGATGAGGTAGATAACTGCAATCTAATATAGACTTTGTGGAAATCTTGATCGACATTTAATGTCTAGATTAATTTGGAGAAAGATTGTATCTGTTGAATGTTGCCTTTGCGAGTTTAATTTCTGTATTCGCTTTTAAATTATGAAATGGCAAGAGTGCTTTGTTTGATAGGTCCCTGTCGTATGGAATGATTTGGGGTACCTGTTTCTGTCCTTGGTTTTGAGTTGACTGTTGTTTTGTGGTTGTGTCATATTTGGTCATATCCTTTGTGTAGGTGTCGAATGATGATTCGTGTTTGACAAGATGTTTGTTTCTCCCTTCTTGAACTCCGTTCGTCTGACCATGTGTATTCCTTGGGTTTTGAGTTCGTCTGAGTATAGTCTAGTGTCGTATGGGAAAGTGGCTTTTGATTGGGGGCCGCGCCCAAAGTGGCTACTGGGTAACCCGTCGAAAGTGAGTCTAATAAGTGATAAGCTAACAGTAGATTAGAATGTAATCTCTAAGTAAGATAAATGTGCCTCACACATGGGATGAGTGCTAACACAGACTCGACATGCTGTGAGAAGGCCTGAAAGGGCAAACCATCTTCCTTGTCTTCACGAGAGGATGTGTGGGTCCACATGAGACTTGGATGGGCCGGAGGCTCCAATGAGGTTGCCAGGGTAACCCAGTGTATGGGGCCGGGACCTATGAAGACCTACCATGGTAACCATACCAGGTTGTGTGATGACACTTGTCCCTACATTTGCTAGCGTGTGGTCATTTTGTCCTATTAGGAGTACCTTTGTGGGTCGTCCTTTTGTCTATACCCTTGTGAGTATCGGTTTCATGTTAGACCTTGGGTGGTGATGGCTCAGTTTTATGGATGCTCTCCTGGACCTTTGTTTTAGCTTCGATTATGTTCAGCTGGATCCTTTACTTTTCAGGGATCGTTTATGTAGTATTGACCGATGCGGTCGTTGTATATTGTTTATGTTTCGCCTTGATGGCAGGATTGTAATTGGTGTAACCTCGTGTATTCTTAACTTTATTATTTATCAGAGGGGTCTTGCAGTTGAGCAGACCCGGAGATGTAGCCCTTTAGGGGTGAACTCCGAGATCATTATGGTGTTATGTGATGTATTCTCTTATGTTTCCCTTATTCAGCTTTATCATGTATGATTAGCTTATGTTAGAATGGATAAGTGGATAAATGGAATTAACTTTAAATGCTTCTATTCAGTCCTTTCTTGAATGCCATGTTGATCGAATGCTTAAGTGGTTTAGATGAGATTTATTGTAGATGCATGTATGCAATCGTCTTTTAAATGCAATAAATTGGAATGTGAAAGGATGTACCTTGGAGTAATGGAATATATATTCAATTGTTGTTAAGGAAATTTAGTATGCTTGAAAGATCTCTTATGTTTATGATGAAATTCTAGTGTGTTAGAATATTAGATGTATGGTTTGTAATTTTAAATGAAAAGTTTGAATGAAGATTATGAATAGATCTTAATGGATGAACCTTTTCTTATGATTTATATTTCCATCTTCTGAAAGAAATTATCCTGATTAAGTATTATCTCGTTATTAAGGTAATCAGCTTATTGGATTAATTGTATGAGTTAAGTGAATTGTGAAATTTAAGTAATCTCGTTGGGAAACTTCTTAGGTGTTAGTTGTGGTCTTCCGCTTTGTAATTCTGAATCTTTGATATCTTGTTGTATCTTAGTGTGGTGTAACTTAAAAAATAAATAAATAAATAGAAAATTATTGCACTCTATTCTTGTCTTTTGGCTTAATCCCTTTGGGGTTTCCTGGCGGGGCATTACAGAATATTATAAAGGAATAAAAATAATAAATCACACACACACATGGAAAATATACTTTTTTTTTAATTGTTTATTTAAATTTCCTCACCCAAATTATGGCACATGTTGTAGGAGGAATAAGAAGCTTCTAGAGGCTTCTCCACCACCTTGCATGTAACTCCTCCCACTAAGTCTAATCAATTTGCATGAAGGCCAAATTGGGAGAGAATCTCTATTTTTTAATTAAAAAATTAGGTAGTGGAATTTGGAATTTTTTTCTTATAAAAGATGTACAAGTTTTCAAAAAGAGGAGTTGGTAATTCCATAAAAGAAATTCTTCAAAAAAATTTCTCTTGTAGTCATATTTTCATTTTTCAGCTAAGATTTTTGCTTTGGAGGACTTCTCTTTAAGTTTGAAGGATCAAGGGAGATCCATAGAGGATTCTACACCATTTTCAAGCACCCAGGTTCTTTCAAATTTAGTTTTTTTTCATGCATCTTATTCTTGCTGCAAATTAGAGTAGATTAAATTGTTTAAGAAATTAGAATCATTTGTTTCAAATTTTGATGAGAAATAGATTCATTTATTTTTAGATTCTTGATAAGAATTAGATCCATTAGTTTCAATTTTTTTTGATAAGAAATAGATTAATTTGCTAAGAAATTAGACATCATTTGTTTCAAATTTCGTTGATAAGAATTAGTTTCATTTGTTCATTTAGATCCATTAGTTTCAATTTTTTTTACTTAGATCCATATATTTCAAATTCTTGATAGGAATTTGTTTAAAATTTCTTATTAAGTTTTAGATTGATTCTTGTTGAAGAACTAAACCAGTTTACATCAAACCATAGAATAGAAAATAGAACTACATAATTTACGCCTTGATCCCGTGCCGAAGCGGGTATGTAGGCAGTCTTGGGACAGAGTTGTCCCTCGTACTCAGGCATTCATGGGTGGGGTCTAGGCTTGGTTGAGTAAGAATCCTAATTGAAAGATAAGATAATTAAATTGAAAAATAAATTCAATGCATACTCAAAAGGAATCCCGTATGGATTTGCTTGACTTCCCGAGGCTTTAAGCCAAATTCTGAGGCGGAATTCAAGCTTGTATTATTTTAATTACTCCCAAGGACGGTGACCTTGGTGCACTCTTGTTAGAAGAGTGTAGTACTTAGTGAGTGGCTCAGGACCCGAATGGTCCCAATGAGTCTAAGTCTCTAGCCAGAGCATCTCCTATTCTGTTTGGATAGATGTCTACCCCGTATGGGTAGACGCCTATCCCGTTTGGATAGATGCCTACCCCGTATGGGTAGATCCCTATCCCGTATTGGATAGATAGAATCTTATGTCCTGTATGGACAGTTGCCTAACCCATATTGTTAGATGCTCATCCCAGATGGATGAATGCCTAATCCTAATTGGATGGATGCCCAGAGTATGCAATTGAATAAAATATAATGATTACATTAAACAAAAAAAAAGAATACTCAATTTTGTTGATTCATTTATGGTGGGTTATTACATATGAGATCTTAGACATTTCAACTATCTTCATGTTTCATTTTCAACTCTTGTCTTATACCATTTGAACATTTGAAAGGCTTCTGATTTTTTGTTTTAAAAACATAACTGACATCATCCTTGAGTAATCATCCACAAATAATATGAAGTATTTACCGCCATAATAGCTTTGAACTTTCATAGGACCACAAAGATCAGTGTGCACAAGATCTAAAATTCCTTTAGAAGTGTAAGAATTACTTGTAAAGCTTGATTTTGTCATCTTACCCATCTGGCATCCTCGGCATATTGCATTCTTAGGTTTTTCCAAGCTCGGTAGACCTCTTACACAGTGCTTCTTACTTATTTTGATTAGGTTATCAAAATTTGCATGACAAAACCTTTTATGCCATAACTAGGTATCTTATATTTTTGCATACAGACAATTGTTCCGAGTTGAGTCAAGATGAAATGTATTACCTCTTGTTTGAGTCCTAGTAGTAGCCAACTTTCCATGTTTGTCATGAACTTTGACAATTCCTTTCTAAAATTCTATTCGGTATCCTGTATTGTTTAGCTATGCTACACTCAACAAATTGTATTTCAGACCTTCAACCCAATATACATCATCACATTTAGCATTGTCAAGAAGTGTGATAGAACCTTTACCTTTCACAGGACATGGTGCATCATTACCAAATCTTACATAACCTCCATCATAATCTTCTAATTTAACAATCTTGTGTTTATCACCTGTCATGTGATGTGAGCATCCACTATCTATGATCCAAGAATCATTGTTATTTGTGTGTGATATTAAGACTTTTTCTTCATACCTTTCTTCATCTGATCCATCTTTGATAGCTACATATACAACTTCCTCTGTCTCAGTCCCATCAAATTTATCATCATTGGATTCCTCATCAGCTACTAGGCATGTCTTTCTATCTCTCCTTCTGAAGTCTTGGTGCTCACTGTATTGGTTGTCTTTCTGTCTGTCATCTCAGAATTCTCTCTTTTCACTAGATTCTTTGTCAGGATAGTTAGAAGCCATATGTCCAATTTTATCACAGTTAAAACATTTTAAAGGTAACTCGGTAACCTTTTGGCCAATAATGCTTCAAACTCTTCTTGTTTTCTGATTTCCTCACATAGTTTGTGTACTTCTTCCATTTTTTTGTGAAATCTCTCACTTGCTCCACTGTGATTTCCTTCAGCATACTTATACATTCTATCATTGTAATCATTAGATTCACCAAGATGAAAAGAACTGAATGCAGATTCAACTTTGTTTACCGAAGACCCACTATTATCAAAATTACTTAACTCAAAAGCATGTAGCTTACCGATAGTAGCATCCAAAGAGACTGGCATGTTTGGTACAGACCTTCATTCATTAATTGCAGAGACTCGAATGACATAAGTAGGTATAAGTGTTCTCAGCAACTTACTTGTCACATTCTTTTCTTCAATAGTTCCTCCTACTCCTTTGATTTGATTGACAGTTTCTTTTAACCTTGTACTGTATTGGATTATGTTCTCACCTTCATTCATTCTCATGGATTCAAGTTGACCTCTTAGACTGTCTACTTTTTCTCTTTGAACATGTTCATCGCCACCATACACAGATGTAGGCTTATTCCACATAGCTTTGGCATCAATACAACCTTCTAGATCATTAAACTCTAAGTCGGTCAATGCTGATGTTATTTCAATCATTGCTTGAATATTATAGAGCCCCTCCCCAATCAAGCTCTAGTTAACTCAGTTGACCAAGGTTGACCTTACTAATAAATGCTATAATTCAATGGGATGGGCTATGTTAGATGAATAGATTGGTGAGAAAAGTAATTGAACCAGGTTACGAAATCATTTCACCTTGCGGTGTACATTTTGGATGTGTTATGGATGCTTTATTTTTATGCATTATGGATTTGGAACTTATATGATTTCATGATTTGGATAACATTGATATATATCGATGCTTCATTTCTATGCATTATAGATATATAACTCTATATGATTCTAGAATAGGATTACTTTGCAATGATGTATGTTAGTATTGGAATTGTAGGACTTTACTATGATGATAGAAATAGGATGCATGTTTATGTATGGATCAAAATTATGAGGATTATGATATTTGCTTATGTGGATTTATTTTGATACAAGATATATTGATTTTGTTTAAGATCAATTGTATACAGAGTGTTTGACGTATATTCTTATTCATGTGTTTAAATATTATATGAGGTTATTTGGAAGTACTAATGTGTAATTGAAATGTGTAGGAAAATTATCCATGTGACCATGAAAATATTATGGAGAACCAAACCTAGACCTATGTACATTCGTAAAGCCAGAGGTTGTCTATTTGGAGAGACAACACCCCGTATGTATCGTATTTTATTTATAATAGTGAATGATGCATGTGTGTTAAATTTTATTATTGATTTATTTAAATCCAACAAGAGACAATTTCCACATGTAATTTTGTAATGTATTTTATTGTGTCACTTGACACATGTATTGATTTATGTCTTGAATTTTGATTTGTCTCTTGAAGGGAGTTGTTTAACTATAGCTTTTTCAAACATTTGAATGTCTATAGCTTTTTCAAACATTTGAATGTGGTTCTAAAATTTCCTTGGGTAGAGAGTCTTTGGAGTGGTCAACTCAAGTTTGACCCGAAAATAAACTTCAGATGGGTTTATAAGGGGTCAAATGGACTCCTAGGGGTAGTTTAAAGGTGTTTCCTAAAGCTCATAAGGTATACCTATGGGTTAGGAGTATTTTTAGGCATGTGTCTACTCCCATGTGACTGTTTAATCATCCAAAAAAGTGGATTTTCTAAGATGTGCGAAAATTCAAAATTAGAAGGTGCCATCTAGGTTAGATAACCTTCCCTTTTGATGAGAGATCCTTTTTGATCTTTTTCTTACTTTTTCCTTTTTCAATTTTAGAAACCTGTGAGAACTCTCACCGAGGTCTTCTTAGCCAAGAATGAAAGATTTTGTGGGTAATCACCCACTCTCCATTTTTGGAGACTATGGATTTTTGAAAAGTTTGGTTTTTAGATTCAAAATTTTGGCTAAGTGTGGAAGGAAGATTTGTGGATTTGGGCTGCTCATCCTCAAACTATTTCTAGCATACCTTTGGACAGATTGAAGGTTGGATTCATCTCCTTGTTTTTACGTTGCATGTTTATGTTGAAAAGATTGCTTGTATGTAGAGGTTGGTTTCTTGTATTTTCTTTTGTGAAAATTATTTTGTGTTCTATCTTTTATTTCTTTGTATGCATTTTTTGTGTATTGGGAGTAACCAAGGCCTTCTACTCTTGGGAGAGTAGGATGGCCTTGCGGGTGGTAGAAGTTTGACAGCCCTTGAGTGATAGGCTCTCTTTATGAGAGCGAGCTCAAGGGGTGTATTTGTGACCCTTGCTGCATGGCCTAGTTTGTGCATTTGGGGGTCATAAGGGGAGAAAGTATGGCATATAATGCCTTGGGGGGGGGGCATAAGGAATGTGGGGTTTATGATTTTATGAAATAAATTTGTTGCCATGAGGTGGCATTGTGTTCTACCATTCTTGCAGTCTCCTAAGGGTACTTGGTCCACTACCACCCATGTAAAATCATCACATGTTGTGATGAAGTATAGCCTTGGTTGGGAAAGTGAATGTTAGGTGATTTTGCCTTGCTTGTTGTGTTTGCATGTCTATAACCTGTCTAGGGCTTGGTTCTCCAAGCTTGGGGGTGGCTTCTAGTAATCCTAGGCTGAGAGGTGAGTACTCCATGGTCATAGCCTATGATTTATTTGTAGGTTGTTTGGAAGAAAAGAAAATGACAAGTAGAAGTTGCTAGAATTATTTGTTTGCAGAAAAAGAAGTGGAAATAGAATATTTTATATGTTAAGTTGCAGCAGTATGAATGGGAAACTATATGTTGTAATTACTTTGAAAAGAAAATGTATTTATTTTAATTAAAGTCCTCATTTAATAGAAATGGGAGACTAGTCGAGTACCACACCCATTTGTATTGATGGCTATAATGTATTTTAAATGTACTCTAAAGAAATGCATTTATTTTGTTAAAGTATTATTTTGTTGCAAAAAAAATAAAAATATGTTTATCTTGGATTAAGTTCCCTATAGTTATTGGAATTATATTTGTAGTATGCATGTTAGTTTTGAAAATGAAAAGTTTATTTTGCATATTATTTTTGAAAATAAAAGGATCAATTATTTCCTTATGCATATCTCTAAGGATAAATTTAAATAATATCACATTTATATAGTTGTGTTGAATTTATTGAATTCTGTCATTTACTTATTTGTAGAAAATAAATCTAGAGAGTTAAATAGTCTAGTTCATTTAAATAATATCATATTCTATAGTTGTTTAATTTTATTGGATTCTGTCAATCATTTATTGCAGAAAATACATCTAAATTATTTAGTCTATCTCTCATTTAAGCAGCAAGGTTATCGAAAAAAATAAAATAATACATTGATCTAAATTGAATAATTTAATTAATCTGTTCAAAGGATTAAAATAATAACATATATAACATATATATATATATGTGTGTGTGTGTGTGTGTTTATATATTTTAAATATACAATTATATTTAAAATATATAAACAGATATATATATATATATATATATATATATATATATATATATATATATATATATATATCTGTTTATATATTTTAAATATAATTGTATATTTAAAATATATAAACATATATATATATGTATAGATATATATAAATATAAATATATATAAATATATATTAATTTATTTTTAAAATAAATTTAAACACACAAAAAAAATTATATATAAAAAAGGGGGGGGAAGGCCAAACCCACTGTATTCACAGTAGGCTGGCGGCAGCTCGGGCCACCACTGTGGCTCCACACAGTGGACGGCACGGAGGCTGCCACTGTGGGAAACCACAGTGGAGGTCGGGGCCTCCCACCTACGGGTAACCGCAATGGAAGGGCCTGACCGCCACTGTGTATTCCCACAGTGGGTGGGGCCCAGCCGCCACTGTGGGGATACCCAGTGGCGCCCAGGAAGGTCCCTATGTGGTGCTCCTCCAACCTGCCTGCAGACCTCTACCTTCCCATACACTCCGCCGGTCTCCCTGCCATTAGCCATTCGACGCCTGCAATAAAGAGAAAATACGAAACCCTAACCCAATATGGGTTAGGGTATTCAAAAAGTGTAAAGGCATTAAAGAATGAAAACAAATTAAAAAGGGCATTTTTATAATAATAAAGTTAGGGTTTTCATGAGTTATTTGTTAATGATGTATGTTTAAAAAAAAAAAAAGGGCAATTTATAATATTATTTTTAGGTTATCATTGCTATTCAAAAATTTTGTAAGTTATATGGGTATATAATAATAATGTTTGTTTAAGGAATATATATATATATATATATATATATATATGGTTAAGAATATGAATAGGGCAAATTGTAGATTAAATATTTTATTTGGTGTTTATAATTTATATATGTTTTTAATAAACACATGGGTATATTAAATAAGATGTTTAAATTTAAGATACTTATGAGGTTTAATCTTTTAGAATTTTATAACAAATTGGATAAGTTATTTTGACTATGGGGAAATATTTTTAGTCCACCTAAATATAGGTTTTTTTGATGAGATTAAACTTTATAGGAATATTCATTATAAATTTAATTGACCCTTTAGTCGAATTAGTTAGCTACAATTTTTTATTGTTAAAATAAAATTTAGGCATTAATACATCTAAGTGCTAGGACTAATTTAATTAGTTCCTAAAAGCAATTAATGGTGAATGGACATTAATAATATCCCTTGTCAATTAATTTAGAGATTTTTTTGCGTAAATGAATTTATTTATTTATTAAATGGTGAGATAATAATAATTTCTTTGGAAGAGGTTATCGAGGTGGAATTATATATATTCGAAATAAGTTCAAGACCTTGATCTTGCGAACTCATTTAGCCTGGATGGAATCTTATACTAAACAAAGCAATTAACATTTTAACATTTGACACTTCAATTTTCAATTGCTCGATTAATTAGTATTATTACGTTAAAATCATATTAATAATTAATTTATAGACGCAAGATTTAATCAAGTTATAAAGGGAGGAAGTATTATCACAGAAGAAGGAAACTTGTTAGGAGATAAATAATTATTATTGAATCTAGTAATTATATTAATGCCTAGTAGTAGAAGTCAATCTAATAAAGGATTATAATTTGTAACCATAATAAAAGGGAAATTCGATGTGAATTTATTATTGTGCCTTTAAAAAATCATTTTGTTCCATTTGATTATGGGAGTTATCGTAAACTAATATGTTAGGAATATCCTGACTTTGTCGTATAGGAGTTTTATAGAAACCTAAGGCTTCTAGATAATTTTGTTCTATTCATCGCTCACATCAGTATAACATTTTATTATAATTTAAGATTCCACTTGGAACAACCTATTAAGTTGTCACATCTAATTAAACATGGTTTGCATATAATTAAGTGTATCAAAAAAAAAATTTGTTGTGTGTGTTTTTGCCTAAAAGTTTGGGCATGACAAATATGTTCTTGCTTTGCCTTTATTTCTTTCATTGTCATAGGGTAAGTGCTAGGTATAGTGTAATCATTCTCCAGATAATATGTTGCATATTCTCCAATTCCTGATAAGTGCAACTTTATCCTTTTCTGCCATGTGGTGAAACTTGACTTGTTCAATTTTGGTGCATCCCTTTTATACATCTTCGGATCTTGCCTCAAGTTCCTTTAAACTTTTCTCTCAGAATTCTTACTTTGATACCAATTGTTAGTTAAATGAGAGGGGGGAGGTGAATCAGATAAACTCACAATACAATGTTCTAATCAGATTAAACCTCAGTAGAACTTACTTGATATGCAACTATGACTGTAAATCATTCAAACTCATAAATTGATAAACTTGAAACATCAAAACACATTTAACACCAGATTAAACGTGGAAACCCAAATAGGGAAAACCCACTGTGGGATTTTGGACCCACAAAGAAAATATACTCTTCTAGAGTATGCTTGGTTAAAAGCCAATCCTGTTAAAGATTACATAAACACATTGTTATATGTGATCCGATCAAGGGATTTCCCTCAGATCTATCAGATTCTTGCACTTTGTTATAAGTGACCTTGTCAAAGGATTTCAAACACTCAATTAGAATGTTACCTTGCTAGAGGATTTACAAATAAGACTGTTAGGTCCACTCGGTTAAGAGATTTCCTATCACTTACAAAAATAAATAACAGTAATAAAATATATCTGCAACTTTACATCTGAAATGTTATAGCAGACTCTATGTGGTCAAAATAATCTTTTCATAAGACTTATCTTCCTCTTTGCTAGGCTTCTTACTCTATTCTTCAATCTTCTGTACTCTATAATCACTTCAGCAGCATCATTGTTCTTCTATTTGCCCACATTCATTGTTCATCAACTATTCCTTATTATTAGCAATTCCTAACCGCTTAATCTCCTTAATCACATTTCCCATGATTAATATTAGCCATCAGATCTTCAAACTTGACTAGGTTCATTGAATCCTTTGAACTGAAAAACATTTTATCTTGCCTTGAAACTTGTATTCCTTCCTTGGTACTTGTGCTCGGTTATGACCATTCAATCTGTGCTATAGATCTAACTCTTTAATTTTCATTGTCGTTGATCCTTAGCAAACTTCTTGCATGACATTCCAATATTTAATAAATCTCTAGTTTATTGGCATCCTTCATTTAATAATGTATTTATTCATCCAATGCATTCTGTTACTGCTTAGTTGACGCTCAGTTAATTCTGAACTTTACTCGGTAGACATTCTGTATTCATCTCAGTTACTGTCTTGGTAGCTTTGCTTGCTGACAACACTCGGTGACTTCTTTCTTCTTTAACTGACATCGATAACCTTGGAGTTTACCGACTGGCTCCTTGCTCGATAAAATAGAATAGTATCAAACCTTTACTCATTCTATTACATGAAATCTTTTCTCCTTCTTATTCAGTCTTTGAATACACATATATAGGATATCAAAACAATCAAAATAACATAATCTCATCACTGTCTAACTTGGTAATAGTTTCCCATTGAATAAATTATTACTCGCCTTCATTTTCTCATTCTTTCAGTGTCACTTACCGACATCTTTATACTCATAAAAACATACTCTTTAAGATATGACAACATCATATTGAATCAGAAAATCAATTTCTTGACATCAATGACAAAGTAATATCATTAAGACAATAATCATCCTTTATCAATTATATCATCAATCTCCAACAACCTTCTCAATATCATCATACCAACAAACTTAATGTAATGCCAACAACGGTATTGTTCGTGCATCATCCATCCATGGCTCACAATCGATATAAGGTCTCCAAACAAAGCTATCCAATGAATCTAGAACCCAATGCCAATACTCCATCTTACCCAGCTTATGTGGAGTAAGGATAGCTACATATAAATAGACATATGGTTTCCTCTCACCACGAACTCTATGATGGATAGGCCAAGTAATATCAATGTGCTCCCAGCACCAGATCTAGAAAAGTGTGCATCATGTAGATAGACTAGCACTATCATAGAAAACAACCTGGTGAAGATCATGATACAAATGAGCAAGCATGAAAACACCCCACACATATCAAGTCTGATGTTGCATCATGCTCTAAAGAATGTCACCCCAACCAACAACAAAACCTTGAGATCTCTTGTCTAGATAGATGAATCCACCAATCAAACCTGTAAGAATCATTGGGAGAGTCTCTTAGTACATGATCATATCCTCCCATTGGATCTCTCCACTTGAAATGCTCTCATCACCAAATATGGCTCTGGAAGCCTTTGTCCCTCCATGATCCTAAAAAATCATACTGGACTAACTCACTAGTCACGAGGATGTGGAGAATCCTGGAGACATCCTTGAGTGTCATACTTTTTTCACCAATGGGAAAGTGGAAAGTGTTATTCTCTCTATGTCATCTCTCTGCTAAGGCAATTAAAAATCCCCTATTATGGGTAATATCAGGCATGTATAACAAGTGGCATAATTCACAAGCATCTATATGTCTAATCTTAGCCTGTGTATCATGATACAAACGAGCAAGCATGAAAACACCCCACGCATATCAAGTCCGATGTTGCATCATGCTCTGAAGAATCTCACCCCAACCAACAACAAAACCTTGAGATCTCATGTCTAGATAGATGAATCCACCAATCAAACCTGCAAGAATCATTGGGAGAGTCTCTTAGTACATGATCATATCCTCCCATTGGATCTCTCCACTTGAAATGCTCTCATCACCAAATATGGCTCTGGAAGCCTTTGTCCCTCCATGATCCTAAAAAATCATACTGGACTAACTCACCAGTCATGAGGATGTGGAGAATCCTGGAGACATCCTTGAGTGTCATACTTTTTTCACCAATGGGCAAGTGGAAAGTGTTATGCTCTCTATGTCATCTCTCTGCTAAGGCAGTTAAAAATCTCCTATTATGGGTAATATCAGGCATGTATAACAAGTGGTATAATTCGCAGGCATCTATATGTCTAATCTCAACCTGTGTAAGCTCTGACACTAAGTGGCGCATGGCCGGAAATTTCTCCTGACATTGGAGAACATCGAGTTTCTCTTATTAAACAAGAGAATTTAATCTCTATCAATCATCAATCATCTATCTATCAAATCAAAGTGATTGCTAATCTATCACATCAACAGTTGATAAATCTTTTCAATGAAGCAAATCAGGCTATGAAATCAACTTAAAACTATCAATCATGATTTTCTATCAATCAATGAGTTCAATCAAACTCTTCTATGCTCTTCATTAGAAACTGAATCGATCTCTTAGAGCTAATCTATCAATCTACCAATCAAATCAATCAATCAAGACATCAATTGAATACATATCAATCACATTTGTGCATCACAATGCCTAAATCAAATCATCTCAAAGAATTTTAACATGAACAAAATCAAACAAATTCATCTAAAGAAAATGCGCTAACCTTTTTAATAAAAGCGTTATTCTATTAAACACAGGCACTAAATCATTCAAAAGCGCTAACCTTTTCAACAAAAGTGCTAACCGACAAGTCAAAAGCGTTAAATCAATCAAAAGCGCAAACCTTTTTTCACATTTGCGTGAACACATAAAACAAAAGTGTGACTTCTACAAAAGCGCTAACATACCAAGCAAAAGGGATAACCAAACAAACAAATGCGCTAACTTAACAAAATCAGGAATCTACAAAGCACAAGCGCAAACCAAGCAAGGAAAAGTGCTAACACGGAAAATCAAAAATTGGAAAATTCAAAACACAACCTAAAACGTGCTGAAAAGCAAGGAAATTAGTACAAAAAGTTGAAAGCAAGCTTGGAGTAAGGTACATACAGGATAACCATAGTCAAGAGGTCACTGATATCATAGAACGTGCTCAAATCGATGATTCTTGAACATAATCACCATTTTGCCACCCCGCCAAGACAATTCTTCTCACTCCACAAGCTGAGAAGGATGCAAATGAGAATAAAATTAACCTAGGTTAATTTTATAATTACCATTTGGAAGGGTAATTAATGCTTTTGAATGTGGCAATTTTATTTATTTTTTCACAAATAAATTTAATTGAACAACCTTTTCAATTATCATGAGATCAATCTCTTATCCAAATTTTTCAACAATTTCACGATCAATCTCCCGAGGGGGCAAACAATTAGGATTTTTATCTCCATCAGGCACACTATCAAGACTTAATTTAATCTTTGAAACAACGTTGTCTCGACATAATTTCAAAAGGGGGAAAATGCATACACATAAAAATAGATATGAGTGATTAAATAAATATTTTATATTTATTTAATAATTATTCTTTTATTAAATAGTTAATTTGAAAAGATTAATTTATTTAATTTATTTAATTCATTTCATGTCTTTCTATTAATTAATTAATTGAAATATTTAATTAATTCATTTATTTATCCTTTTCCTCTAATCAATTAATTAAATATCTAATATTTAATTAATTTTCTAATCAATTAAATATCTAATATTTAATTAATTTTCTAATCAATTAAATATCTAATATTTAAGGGTTATTCTTCTATCCTATAGTCTCAAATATTAAATAATTTCTTAATTATTTAATCCATTTTCTAACTCATCTTCCATCTCCACTTCATCTTTCATTTGCCAACTCATCCATTATGTGGCTAAATTAATTCAACAAAATTAAAATAAATAAAACATTTAATAGCCACTTATCTCCAACTTCCAAAATAAATGAAATATTGTGTACGTACACATATTTATTAAACCTTCTTCTATATTCTCTCCAACATCCCTACATCTTAGGAAGGACTTGAGTCCACTTGTCCTCGCATGCCTAAACCTTCTCCAACCATCCCTAGATTCCCTCAATCAGCAACCCAGTCAAGGTGAGATGAGTGACACTTGTCTTCTCCTTCCCCCTTTCTCTCAACCTTCACCTTTGCTCACAACCATCCAAATTTGTAGATATGATCATGACCATTGATCCAGGACACATCATCTTATCCTCTCAAAAGTCTATAAAAGTAGGAGTTTGAGTTGAGAAAGAGTTAGTCTTCAAGTTAACAATTTGAGTAAACTTATGCATCCGTGATTTTTTATCTTGAAGCAATTAGCAATTTAGCTTTTCTTATTTAGCATAATCATTTAGCTTTAAATAATTTGCATTGCATATCATAGTATCAGTTAACTGTCAGTTATAAGTCAACTCTTCATATGCCATCTTGGAAGCTACTAGTGCTTTTTTGAGAGCAAATCATCTACAACCAGGAATAGTGGAGTTAGAACACAATGAAACTTAAATCATGAAGGTAATAATAGTGTTTTTATTTTATATCAATTTCATGTAGTTTCATTGGTTGAGTTTGGATTTCCTGTAGCATTTCCTTTGTTTTTTGTGAAACTAATATGTTGCAGGTAATATTCTGATGATGAAATTCAAGTCGATACACTTAGTCTCACACATGACCAAAAACATACCTTATGAACCCCAAAGGCTATTGGTAATATAGCATTATAATAGACAATGAAAGATTGTTGGCATTTCAATAAGGATATTGAGAAGGTTGTTGATGATTATGGATATAACTGATTAAGGATGTTTACTGTCTTGATATTATTATTTTGTCATTGATGTCAAGAAATTGATTTTCTAATTCAGTATGATGTTGCCATATCTTAAGAAGTATGATTTGAAGATTATAAAGATGTCGGTAAAAGACATAGGAAAGAATATGATGAATAAGGGGATGAATAAGGTATTCAATGGGCAACTAATACCAAGTCAGACAATGATGAGATCATGATGTTTTAGATTGTTTTAACATCATACATATGCTCTAAATTGTAAAGGTTAATACTATACTATGTTATCAAGCAAGGAACCTAGTTGGTAACCCTAAGGTTATTGCTATCGGTTAATGAAGGCGGAATGTCTACTGAGTGAAGTTTAGTATTCACCAAGTTGTTACCGAGTTGTAACCGAGCTATAATAGAATGCATTAAATGTTTACATGCATTATTTAATGAAGGAAGCTGATGAGCTAGAACTGGTTAAATGATTGGTGAGCTGTGAATGAAGTTTGTTAATTAATCTAAGGCAAAGGAAAGTCGGCATGAAGATCTACAACTCAAATTGAACCGCAATACCCTGGCACAAGTTCCAAGAAATATATGCAAGTTCCAAGGCAGGGTAAAACATTTTCAGATTGAAAGATGCATTGAACCTGGACAAGATCGAAGATCTGATGGCTATGATTGATCATGGGAAATGTGATCAAGGAGATTAAGTGGTTACCTAATTGTTTATAAGTAGGAAACTGTTGATAAACAATGTATGCAAGCAAGTGTATGCACATGGATGCTACATAGTGATCACTAAGCACAAAAGCTTGAAGACCTGTTTGAATAATAGAGTATAGAAGCCCAGTAGATAGACAAGATTAGTTCTATGTCTACATTGTATTGAACAAATAAGAATCTGCTTTAGCATTTTAGATGTGAAGTTGCAGATAGATTTTATTACTGTTATTTTGTGAAAGTGACAAAAAATCTCTTAACCGAGTGGACTTAACAGTCTTATTTGTAAAACCCTCTAGCAAGGTGACATTCTGATTGAGTGTTTGAAATCCTTTAACAAGGTCACTTCTAATAAGGTGAAGATCCTAATAGATCTGAAGGAAATCCCTTAACTGGGTCACATCTAGCAATGTGTTTGTAATCTTTAACAGGATTTGCTTTTAACCAAGCATACTCAAGAAGAGTATATTTCTTAGTGGGTCCGAAATCCCACAGTGGTTTTTCCCTATTTGGGTTTCAACGTTAAATCTGGTGTTATGAGATTTATGATGTTTCTATGCTTTTGAGTTTGCATGTTTAACAATTTTGGTTATATTACTAAAATATATGTTACCGAGGTTGAATCTGATGTTTTTATGGAAGATTAAGTTTGTATGATTCACCCCCCCTCTCATCTTGTTGGCTATTGGATCTATACTTATATTAAGTATCAAAACTATCAATTGGTATCAGAGCTTTGGACTCCGGAAGAAAAGTTTAAAGGCACTTGAGTTAAATATCCAAAGATGTATAAGAGGGATGCACCGAAGCTGAACAAGTCAAGTTTCTCTACATGGCAAAAAAGGATGAAACTACATCTATCAGGAGTTGGAGAATATGTTGTATACTATCTGGAGAATGATTTTGTTACACCGAGCACCTATCCATTGACTATGGAAGAGATAAAGGAAAAGGAATAACATATTCAAGCAATGATTGAAATAACATCTGCATTGACCGATTCAGAGTTTAATGATCTAGAAGGTTACAATGATGCAAAGGCTATGTGGGATAAGCTCATATCAGTATATGGAGGAGATGAACATGTTCAAATTGCAAAAGTATATATTCTAAGAGGATAAATTGAATCTATGAGGATGAATAAAGGTGAGAACATAACTCAGTACAATACAAGACTAAAGGAGATTGTCAATCAAATCAAAGGAGTAGGTGGAACTATTGAAGAAAAGGATATAACAAGTAAGTTGTTAAGAACCCTTCTACCAGCTTATGCAATCCGAGTCTCTGCAATCAATGAATTGAGGTCTATACCTAATATGTCAGTTTCTTTAGATGCTACTATTGGTAAGCTACATGCATTTGAGCTAAGTAACTTTGATAATAGTGGATCTTCGGTAAATAAAGTTGAATCTGCATTTAGTTCTTTTCATCTTGATGAATCTAATGATTGCAATGAAAGAAACTATAAGTAATTTGAAGGAGATCACAATGGAGCAAGTGAAAGATTTTGTAAGAACATGGAGGTAGTACACAAACTGTATGAGGAAATCAGAAAGCAAGAAGAGTTTGAAGCACTATTAGCCAAAAGGTTACTGAGAGGCAAAGGTAAGTATAAAGGAAAACTACCTTTGAAATGTTTCAATTGTGATAAGATAGGACATATGGCTTCTAACTATCTTGACAAAGATTCTACTGAAAAGAGAGATTACCAAGATGACAAACAGAAAGACAATCATTACAGAGGACACCGAGACTTCAGAAGAAGAGATAGAAAGACATGTTTAATAGCTGATGAGGAATTCAATGATGATAAATCAGATGAGACTGATATAGAGGAAGTAGTTTATGTGGCTATCAAAGATGGATTAGATGAAGAAAGGTATGAAGAAAAAGCCCTAATATCTCACATAAACACTAATGATTCTTGGATTATAGATAGTGGATTCTCACATCATATGACAGGAGATAAACACAAGTTTGTTATATTAGAAGATTATGATGGAGGCTATGTCAAATTTGGTAATGATGCACCATGTCTGGTGAAAGGTAAAGGATCTATAACACTTCTTGACAATGCAACATGAAACGATGTTTATTGGGTTGAAGGTTTAAAATATTATTTGTTGAGTGTAGCACAGCTAAATAACACAGGTTACCAAATAGAATTTTAGAAGGGAATTGTCAAAGTTCATGACAAGAATGGAAAGTTAGCTGCTACCGGGACACAAACAAAAGGTAATACATTTCACCTTGACACAAATCGTAATAAGTGTTTGTATGCAAAGATAGATGATACCTGGTTATGGCATAAAAGGTTTTGTCATGTGAATTTTGATAATCTGATCAAAATAAGTAAGAAGCACCAAGTAAGAGGTCTACCGAGTCTTGAAAAACCTGAGAATGCTATGTGCTGAGGATGTCAGATGGGTAAGATGATGAGATCAAGCTTTACTAGTAAGTCTTACACTTCTAAGGGAATTTTAGATCTAGTGCACACTGATCTTTGTGGTCCTATGAAAGTTCAAAGTTATTATGGTGATAAATATTTCATATTATTGGTGGATGACTATTCAAGGATGATGTCAGTAATGTTTCTAAAAGAAAAATCAAAAGATTTTCAAATGTTTAAATGGTACAAGGCAAGAGTTGAAATGAAACAGGAAGACAACTAAAATGTCTTAGATCAGATAGAGGAGGAGAGTTCACATCTAATGAATTCAACTTATTCTGCAATGATTATGGTATTAAAAGACAAGTCTGTGCACTGAGAACTCCACAGCAGAATGGAATAGCTGAGAGAAGAAACAGATCTATTGTGGATTATGCTAGAACACTGATGATTGAAAAGAAGGTACCAAAAACATTTTGGAGAGAAGCAATAAGCACTGTTGTTTACACCTTGAACTGAGTTCAATTGAAGAAAGGTACTTTGAAGACACCATATGAAATCTGGTATGATAAGAAACCTAATGTAAGTTATTTTAAAATCTTTGGAAGTAGATGTTATGTTCATAAAGATGATAGAAATGGCAAGTTTGATCAGAAAAGTGAAGAAGGAACATTTCTAGGTTGTTCTTCTAGAAGCAAAGCATTTAAATGTCTCATCAAATCATCTAACAAAATAGTTGAAAGTGTAAATATGAAAATTGCTGAATTTGCAGAAAGAAATGATGAAGGAAATTCCAAGGAACCAGAAGACTATGATGAATTTGTCTATGTTCAACCGAGAAGTCTTACCAAGAAGACTGTTGAAGAAAATGAAGAGAATATCCAGTTATTGAGTGATGAAGAAGATCATATAGAGCCTACCGAGCCTGTATTAGCCAAGTATGTCAGAAGACATCATGCACCAAGTCAGATTATAGGATATAAGGATGATCCAGTGATGACAAGGAACAAACTGAGATAGAACACATGTTTGATATCTGAATTTGAACCGAGAATACTAAAAGAGGCATTTAACAGTGAAGATTGGATAAATGCTATGATGGAAGAGATTGATCAAATAAAGAAGAATGACACATGGACACTAATCCCAAGACCAAAGGACAAAAATGTAATCGGTACAAAGTGGATTTTCAGAAACAAGCTAAATGAAAAAGGAGAGGTCATTCGAAACAAAGCAAGACTAGTTTGCAAAGGTTATGCTCAAGAAGAAGGAATTGATTATGGTGAAACTTTTGCACCTGTTGCTAGACTTGAAGGAGTGAGAACATTGTTGGCCTATGCTGCTTTCAAAAATTTCAAGGTATATCAAATGGATGTCAAATCTGCATTTCTGAATAGAATATTAGAAGAATAAGTTTTTGTTGAACAACCTGAAGGATTTGTTGAAGACAATAATAAAGTTCAGGTATGTAAATTGAACAAAGCTTTATATGGTTTGAAACAAGCACCTAGAGCATGGTATGAAAGATTGCACTCTTATTTGATTAAGATTGGTTTTATAAGGACAAGTGAGAACAACAATATGTATATGAAGAGTGATGAAAATGGAATACTGATCTCAGCCATATTTGTTGATGATATTATATTTTGTGGAAATGACTCTTTATGCAAGAACTTTGGAAATGAAATGAGCAAAGAATTTGAGATGTAATTAATCGATGAGATAAAGTATTTTATAGGTTTATAGATACTGCAAATGAAAAATGAGATTTTCATTACTCAATCCAAGTACATAAAGGAAATCTTGAAGAAAGTTGGAATGGAGGATTCAAAACCAGTAAGTACTCCTATGACTACCAACTGTAAATTATCAAAGAATGATGAATCTACATCTATTGATGAGACACTTTACCGATCCATGATTGGAAAGCTACAATATGTTGTTCAGAGCAAACCAGACATAGCACATGTAGTAGGTATAGTTGCAAGATTCTCTGCAGATCCTAAGGAAACACACATGACAACAATCAAAACAATCTTTAGATACTTGAAAGGCATAGAGGATTATGGCTTAGTATATCAGAAAGGAAATGATTTTGATTTAAAAGTTTACATTGATGCTAATTGGGCAGGCAACATTGATGATAGAAAAAGCACAAGTGGAGGAGCTTTCTTTTTAGGAGAAAGACTAGTGAGTTGGCTTAGCAAGAAACAAGGATGTGTTTCACAGTCAACAATAGAAGCTGAATACATTGCTGCAGCATTGAATTGTACCAACATTGCATGGATCAAACAATTTTTGGAAGGTATAAATGAGAAGGTTATCGAGCCAGTAACTATATTCTGTGACAATACTAGTACCATTAATATTTCAAAGAATCCTGTTATGCACTCTAAGGCAAAGCACATCTCTATCAAATATCATTATCTTAGAGAAGAAGCTCAAGAGAAGAAAGTGGTGTTGGAGTATGTTAGCACAAAGGAACAAATAGCAGATATCTTCACCAAGCCACTACCAAGGGACACTTTTGAATATCTCATAAGTAATTTAGGGGTCATACCCCTCTCTTCTACTCACTGACCGAGTTCAGTGAAAGCATCAATCCGATGACTCTATTGAATATCTTTTGGGAGTTGATGTTGATTTATGCACTTTAGGATGTTTTCTAAAGGTGTACATGAATTATTACAGGAAATTATATAGAGAACAAGAATTAAAAGCAAAATGCTCTAACCGAGACTCAGTTGATACACAACATAAGGAAATAACTTCATACAAGAAGAAATTATGTTTTAGTTCTTTATTTTTTGGCATTGTTATCAAAGGGGGAGAAGACTAATATCGGGGGAGAAGACTTAAAGAAAACTAAGAAGACTACAGATTGGAAAGAAGACTGAAGAAAAGAGGAGAAGTCTAATGTATGGGGGAGAGCATTTCAGCATTTCAGAATCACAGCAATCTGAATCTTTTAAGGTCAAATCAATTGGTTTTGCCATCGATGCCAAAGGGGGAGATTGTTGGCAATATAGCATTATAACAGACAATAAAAGATTTTTGGCATTTCAATAAGGATATTGAGAAGGTTGTTGATGATTATGGATATAACTGATTAAGGATGTTTACTGTCTTGATATTATTATGTTGTCATTGATGTCAAGAAATTGATTTTCTAATTCAGTATGATGTTGCCATATCTTAAGAAGTATGATTTGAAGATTATAAAGATGTCGGTAAAAGACACAGGAAAGAATATGATGAATAAGGGGATGAATAAGGTATTCAATGGGCAACTAATACTGAGTCAGACAATGATGAGATCATGATGTTTTAGATTGTTTTAACATCATACATATGTTGTAAATTGTAAAGGTTAATACTATACTATGTTATCAAGCAAGGAACCTAGTCGGTAAACCCTAAGGTTATCGCTATCGGTTAATGAAGGCGGAATGTCTATTGAGTGAAGTTTAGTATTCACTGAGTTGTTACCGAGTTGTAACTGAGCTATAACAGAATGCATTAAATGTTTACATTTATTATTCAATGAAGGAAGCTGATGAGCTAGAACTGGTTAAATGATTGGTGAGCTGTGCATGAAGTTTGTTAATTAATCTAAGGCAAAGGAAAGTTGACATGAAGATCTACAGCTCAGATTGAACCGCAATACCCTGGCACAAGTTCCAAGAAATATATGCAAGTTCCAAGGCGGGGTAAAATGTTTTCAGATCGAAAGATGCATTGAACCTGGACAAGATCGAAGATGTGATGGCTGTGATTGATCATGGGAAATGTGATCAAGGAGATTAAGTGGTTACCTAATTGTTTATAAGTAGGAAACTGTTGATAAACAATGTATGGGGACAAGTGTATGCACAGGGATGCTACATAGTGATTATCGAGCACAGAAGCTTGAAGACCTGTTTGAATAACAGAGTATAGAAGCCCATCAGATAGACAAGATTAGTTCTATGTCTAGATTGTATTGAACAAATAAGAATATACTTTAGCATTTTAGATGTGAAGTTGCAGATAGATTTTATTACTGTTATTTTGTGAAAGTGACAGAAAATCTCTTAACCGAGTGGACTTAACAGTATTATTTGTAAAACCCTCTAGCAAGGTGACATTCTGATTGAGTGTTTGAAATCCTTTAACAAGGTCACTTCTAACAAGGTGAAGATCTTAACAGATCTGAGGGAAATCCCTTAACTGGGTCACATCTAGCAATGTGTTTGTAATCTTTAACAGGATTTGCTTTTAACCGAGCATACTCTAGAAGAGTATATTTCTTAGTGGGTTCGAAATCCCATAGTGGTTTTTCCCTATTTGGGTTTCCACGTTAAATCTGGTGTTATGAGGTTTATGATGTTTCTATGCTTTTGAGTTTGCATGTTTAACAGTTTTGGTTATATTACTAAAATATATGTTACCGAGGTTGAATTTGATGTTTTTATGGAAGATTAAGCTTGTATGATTCACCACCCCCCCCCCTCATCTTGTTGGCTATTGGATCTGTACTTATATTAAGTATCAGAACTATCAAAGGCTTCAATCCAAAACTCCCCTTATGATCCCCAAATTTTATACAAAGAAATATAGCAGCAAGGATCCCAGATCCTTGATTATCCCTCTCTTCCAAGAAGAGAGACTCTAGACCCAAAGATTGTCCTATAACCCTTCACCCCAAGACTACTCTTCCCTCCCAAGGGTGAGTTTAGTATTGACTCCCATGAACATAAATACAAGAAATCCAAATGGAAATAACTAACAACAAAACAAAACCATAGTTCATAGATCTAGAAGCATATACAACACATAAACTAAAAACAGATCTACATATGACATTATGAATGCATCTAAGCTATAGAATGAAGAACACCAACCTTCACTCCTTCCAATGGTATGTGTTTTGTAGAAGAGCTACCCAATTCCCCTTACTAGTCTCCTTAGCCAAATTTTCTATCTTTCAAGCTAAAATTTACTACTCAAACTTAGTCTCCAAGATTGGAGAGTGGGTGATCAAAGTCCCAAGTTTGAAAATCTCCCCTATGTAGGATCTCCTCACACTTTCCAACTTCCTTGGAAAGGATGTGAGTTCCCATAGGTTGGTCTTCCCAACCTCTTACATGGTTTCTACAAATGGAAATTGAAAACGTTGGTTGCAAGATAGGGAAGTACACCTAAACACCAAAAGGGAAGGTTGTCTACTGTCATGCCCAAACTTTTGGGCAAAAATGCAACAATTTTTTAAATTTTTTTTACAACATAAAATACTAAATATTCTACATTAAAGGAGCGATAAATAAGTTTTGTCTTAACTAAAGGTTAACTCCAGAATTAAAAGAATGGTTTCCTAAAACTGATTTGATTAACTCAACTATTCTAGCGTTAACATTTGGAGTAGACTAATTATACCCAAAAAAGGGTCGTCAAAACTTAGTTTATTAATTTAATTTATTTAATTAATTTCCCCTAATTAAATTCTCTAATAATTAATCAAGAGATATTAATTATCTCAAATAGTATTTAAATAATCTAGGACTAAATAAAATCACGTTAAGATATATTTTAATGAATATAGAATAATTAAATGAGCAAGTGCAAATAATGCTTTTAAATTTGACTAATAAAGTTCTGATTAATTAAAAAATAGGTTTTCAGGACC
This sequence comes from Cryptomeria japonica, assembly GCF_030272615.1. NCBI lineage: Eukaryota > Viridiplantae > Streptophyta > Pinopsida > Cupressales > Cupressaceae > Cryptomeria > Cryptomeria japonica. Next base: position 364,304,252 of record NC_081410.1, on the reverse strand, counting down.
CGAAACCTTTACAACATAGATAGAGAAAAAGCACCGAGAAGAACAGTGCAATAGAGTCCGCAAACATAAAGACTAGCCAAAAGACCAGTGAACAGAAAGAACAGCTTAACAAAAAAACAACAAAGAAACAGGGAAGGTGCTACACAACGATTTTCTTTAGCAGATCCTCCACCTTTGTCACCAGCTCGTCATAGGTGGCTCCGACAGCTTTCAGGTCTTCCAGATCCTTGTTTGGTTTCTTTTCCTTCCTCTTGCCTCTGGTACAGGTTCTGGGACCTTGAGCTTCCCCTGTTCCTTTAGCTTCCAGTTCTAAGTCCTAGATATCCTTTTCGTCATCCATCTTGCTGATGAGGGTGTGGGTGTTTTTGGCCAAGATCTTCAAGATACTTAGGCTCTGTTCAGTGATGTTCTCCAGGCACTCCTCAATTTTATCAACTTTGGTAACAGTGTCCGAGAGGGTTTTTTTGCTAGTGTCTGCAAGGCTTTTTCTGTCCAGCATCTCCTTTTCAATCTTCTCAAACCTGGGGTAGAAAGCATCTCTGATGTCTTCAACTTTGGCAATGGTGTTTTTTAGGTCCTCAATATAGTCGGCCATTATATTCCCCTCCCGAATATTAATGGTTTCCAGAATCAAGACTCTGTTACAGAGTTTCTTGTATTCATCCACAGCTTTCTTGTAACCATTAATGAGCCACTCCATTGTTTCCATGAAACCATGCAAACCCTCGGGAGGAGGGCCAGATGAGGGAGCAACTTTTCTAAGGGTAACCTGTTCTTCTTTGGGGATGTGGAGGGAAAAAATTGTGTTGGCAACCCTGAGAGTCTCTTCCATAGTCTCCTTTTCCAGGCTGTGCTTAGCTTCCAGGGTCCTTGCTTGCTTGTCAGCTTTCGGTTCCTTGCCAGTCTCCTTTTTTTTCTTGTTCTTTTTCCAGGTCTGGATATGGATTTTTGTTTTCTTCTTTAGCAGCCCTTTAGGGTTCTCCTTCTTAGAATCATTCGAGTCCTCCCCTTTTGAAGAGATGTTGATCAGGGGTTTGCTTTGAGTCTTTTTGCCCTTAGATGAAGAGGGCCTTGTTTTTCTGTATTTCCTCTTCTCCCACTTTCATACTCTGAGTCATCAAAACTATCCTTTGTATCAGATGAAGAGTCACTATCAGATTCCTCCTCCTTAGAAAAGGCAGAATCAGACATCTCTTCCTCAGAATCCATAGAGGGCTGCATCCAAGCAATTTGAGTGGCCTTTAAATGGTCATAAATTAGGACCATTAGGCTTTGGTGCATAGCAGTATCACCCAAAGGATTCTCTTTATAGGCCTTAAGGGATGCATTCATCGAACAAAGCAGGAAATAAGGGAAATTAACCTTATCATTGTGCCTAAAGTGATTTAACAGAACAAAGTGATACCTATAAACTTTCATAAACCTACCATCTAGAGTGATATATCACATTAAAACAAAGAGAATCTCCTGCCAGAGTTTGGCAAAAGCCCTAGGTGGGTAGTAGGTTTTGCTCAACTTTACTAGTCATTTTTTCTCTTTCTCAGTTACTGGGTACCTTTCAATAGCTTCCCTACTGACCTTCCTATCTCTGTAGAAGTTGCAACCTTCCTTGGTGAGGCCCGTGGCTTGAGCAGTTAAATCTTCATCAATTTCAACCATTTGATCGTCCATTTTTAACATGCCCTTCTTCCAGTTCTTACAAAAAAGACTGGTTACCATACCATCTTGGCCATGGAGTCTCTCCATGAAGTTCGAGAGACCACCTTGCTACAGAATACCCCAAACCTCTTCCTTCTATTTCCATTCTTTACAACTACTTGGTTCATATCGCCTCCTATTTCTGCCCATGTTGTCACTACTCATGGCCAAATTTTGAAACTTACAGAGCTGATTAAACTGAGAGCTTTTCGGAGCTATAACAATTACCCAGAAAGTGTGAGAGTTTATGGCATTGATGTTATAATGAGTGATTTTCTCATTATTAAAATAACTTGAAGTACTCACATCAGTACTTTTCATAATTATCTTGTCCATCAAGAGTCTTTAGAGTGCTTCTATATCACTCATTACTAATGATTTGTCTGACATCTTCGGGGAGTCTGCATTCACCCATCCACGTGGTAATTGCCTCACTTTTAACCACCGCATTGGCAACCCAGTCAGCAGAGCCGTTGGCCTCTCGATAGATGTGGGAGATATGGCAATTTTTAAAGGTGCTAATAATGTCAATAGCAGAGGTGATTATGTTGTGAATCGACCATGAAGGTTTTGAAGTCCCATCAAGGCACTTTATTATATTATTTGAATCCCCTTCTATCCATAGATAGGGGCATTTCCATTTTTTGGCTAGGATGATGCCTTGAAGAGCTGCCATTGCTTCAGCTTTATGGTTGGTTTGGGTTCCATTAGGGACAGCAACCATTTCCTTGCAAATTCCTCTATGATCTCTAAGGATAGCTCCACAACCTAAAGGACCTGGGTTACCTTTGGCAGCACTGTCAAAATTAACTTTGAGCCAACCTTGAGGAGGGGTTTGCCATTTAGCTTCAAGCCTTTTATCGTGGTTGAGATTAGGACCATCAGTGATCTTCATATTCCATACCCTTAAGATATTTGAATCTAGTGGGTTGTTCGAGTAACAAGGACCCTCAATGATCCCTATATTTTCCTGAATAGACCATTGAATTTTCTGGAACACAATATCTTGATTGAATTTTTTGGAACACAATAGGAATATCTAATAATCCATCTCACATTAAAGTCAAATTTAATCCCCCCTAGAGATATTAAATATTTAATATTTAATATTCGACCAATATTGACCTTATAGATTAAAATTAAACATTTTACTTATATATCATCCATTATTAAAGTTTACAAAAGTAATATAGGTTTTTAAAATAATAGCCCCAATATCAATTGGAGAATTAAGCTTTTCTAATAATTAACTAAATTTACAAATGGGTTACCTATTTCAAATTTGAAAAGGTTTCCCCCCTCTTTTAATATTTTATAATTATTTTCTTTTTGAACCCTAACTAGGGTTGGTTTTATTTTATAACTAACATCATTCCTTCAATTTCTATTTTCTAACCCTAACCCAAAATAGGGTTAAGGCTTCTTGTTCTAACATGTTTTGTTTTTGTTGAATGTGTGTGTGTGTAGGTGGCGGCCATGGTGGCTGAGCAAAGGAGAGGCCGAAGTATTTCAAGAAAGGTCAAGGTTAAACGTTGCAACGAAGTTTACAAAGGCAATTGTTTATGTGGTGGCCGTTGTGGGCTACCCACATGACGACCGAGGCCATTCCTATGGGTCCCAACCTGCAGTGGTGGCTGAGGCCACCACTATGAGTCGTGGCACACAGTGCAGTCGTGGTCACCTATAGGTCATGACCCACAGTGGCAGTTGAGGCCACCCCTGTGGATCACGACCCACAGTGCGGCCGAAACCGCTCTGTGGGTTCGCACCCACGAAGCGGAGGGCTCTCTTAATTTAGTTTTTGTTATTTATTTTTTTTAAATTAATTTTTTTAATTTATAATATTAATATATAATATATATATATAAAGATATATATATATATATATTATTATTATATATGTATATGTGACTGTAAAAATACAACATGAACAAATATTATAAGGCCAGAATATTAAGGTAAAATGTAATTCCCCTTTTTTTTTAGCTTATTAATAGTCCATTAAATGTATGTTTATTTTTTTTTTACAGTAGCATACAAGTCCATCTATTTTTCTTAAATGAATACAATAGTTTAGATGTAAATTTTAAAACATTAGGCATAAACTTTACATTATATATATATATATATATATATATATATATATATATATATATATATATATATATATATATATATATATATATATATATATATATAGTAGTATATATATATACATATATATTTCTATGATTAAATCTACATTTCCATAGCTTAGAGTAGGGTATTTTCAAATAAACAGAATGGAATAAATTTTATTTTCTTTCATACAATATCTAGATTAATCTATTTTCCACTACACATGGATTTTCAGAATAGAAAAATATAACAGTAATGATTTTATTTAGAACTGCAACTATCTTTTCTAATTTACTTTTTATCAATAAACAACAAGATATAATGCAGATTATTATTAACTCTAAAATGTCTATTTTTTTTGTGTGTTTAAACTATATACATAAGAAAATATTTCATTTCTTTTTACATAACTACACTACTAACATTTAACTATTTTCATTTCTTTTTTTCAATAGCTAATAAGGCAGAAATACATTTCATTCCTATTTTATTTAAAGAAGTAAATATCTATAAGGAAATAACCCAAATATATTTTTTTTTCTTTGCAAGAATATATACTCAAGTAAAATACATCTTTATTGCATGGCAATGATAGTCAAATAATTACATTTAATACATCATGGTTCTCTTCACTTAATATGAAGATAACTAAATCAAGCGTCTCATTTCTACTAAATGAGGGCTTGCCAAATACATTTGTTTTCTTGTAGCCAAATACAAGTAAAAATAGGATCAACCATAGCTTCCTTTTCAATCTTTTCCCAAGCAAACCTGCAATAAAAGTTTGTAGGTTGTGACCATGGAGGCTCACCTCCCAAACTAGGCTTACATGAAGCCACCTCTAAGCTAGGAGAACCAAGGCTAAATGGGTTACACACAAGCTTAACACATAAGAAAAAAGAATACACAACACAACATTCCCAATCCAAGGATGAACAAAGTCACTTAGTGACTATAACTTGTGGGGTGAAGGTGGACCAAATAATTAGAGGAGAAATCTGCAAGAAGGAGAACATATTGCCTTTGCAAGAATTTCAAGAAGAGTAACCACAAGTTCCAAACTTGTCCCAACAAATCCTTATGTCCCCTAAGGCATACAAGCCAACAAACTTAACTTATGACCCTCATTGCATAAACAAAACACTATGCAACAAGGGTCCCATAATCCCTTGTGTATCACTCTCTTCCAAAGAGAGCCTCTACACTCTTAGGCTATCAAACAACCCTTCACCCCAAGGCTACTCTACCCTCCCAAGGGTGAGTATGGCCTTGAAACTCCAAAAACAATAACATAAATACATGCAATAAAAATACACAAGGAAGAACTCAACATCTTCCTAAGCTTATTAAGAAAACAAAAATGGAAAACAACAAACAATATTTTTAAAATTTACAAAACAACATACATGAGGAAGTATTCAACCAGCCCTAAAATTGCAAATGGGATGAGTAGAAGTTGTAGGAGAGCTACCCAATCCACTAATCTTTTCCTTCTTAAGACAACCAAAATTTCAATATCAAAATTCCCAAACTTTTCAAGAATCTATGTCTCCAAAAATGGAGAGTGGGTGATCAAACTTCTCCCTCCCAAACCATTCCCTAAGAAGACACTCCTCACTCTTTCCAATCCTCTTGAGAAGGGTGAGGGATTTTCATAGGTTGGTCTTCCCAACACCTTACAAGCTCTCTAGCCAAGGCACCTCAAAAAGGTAAAAGAGAATGGGGAAGAGTAATATCACTCATGAGGAAGGTTGTCTAACATAGGTAAGATCCTCAAAACTTGAAATTTGGCCATCTTGAAAAACTTAACTTTTGGGGTGACTAAACACTCCCTAGGGAGTGAACACATGACTAAATTGGCCTTTACCCATAGGTACATCATATGGACCACTAAAAATGCCCCTAACTTGACATTAGGAGTTAGTTTAACCCTCTAGAAACTCACCCAAAGTTTACCTACGGGTCAACCTTGAGTTGACCTTTCTAATGGCTCCCTATCCAAGACTTTCTTGGGACCATACTAGGATATTTAAAAAATGCATTGGTAAAACAAATTCCTTCCAAGGGACATGTCACTGCCAACTCACTTTACAACACATGTCTCAAGTGACACCACAAAATTACACATCACTTAAATACACATGACAATGTCCCTTTTTTGGAATTAATAAATTAAACAATTTTTAAATTAAACACACATCCAAACATAAACATTTATAAATTAAAACACATTTACAAATGAGGAGTTGTCTCTCCAAATAGACAACCCTTGGCTTCACAAACGCACATAGGTTTAGGCTTGATTCTCTGAATAGTTTCCATGGTCACATGGATCAGTTTTCCTACACATCTCACTTTGCACATTAGTAATTTCAAAAATCACATATAATATTATCATACGAAAAGAATACAATTCAGACATTTGCATACAATTTCAATTATGATAATCAAGTTTCCAATTATCCATATAAAATAATCTACTAAATGGCATCATCATAATCATCATGAATTTTAATCATTTATAAAGTGTGCATCCATAATTTCTAGCATCAAAATAAAGTACTGTAAATCAGAGATAAATGACATACACCATATCAATGTTATCCAATCACTGGATCATATAGAATCTATGTCCATAATGCATCAAAATATAGTATCAATAATAGGTCCAACATGAAAATAACTGAAATGATATGACGGCTCGGGGTATGGCCTCACACCTACCCAAGAGTCAATCTTCTAGAAGGTCAATTCCATCCATCTTGGAAAACCCACTTTTGAGGTGACTTAACAATCACATGGCTAAAAAATGACCCTTACCCATAGGTATATCATATGGGCCTTCAAAAGTGACCTAAAATCAACTATAGGAGTTAGTTTGACCCCCCCAAACTCACCTAAAGTTTACCTATGGGTCAAACTTGATTTGACCAAACCAGAGGCTCTCTAACCAAGTGGTCTCATGGAGCTACTACAAGATATTTGAAAATGCATGGGGTTTTACAATCTCCCTCCAAAGGACATTGCATTTGCTAACTCACACATATCACAAGTGTCAAGTGACACCATAAAATACACATCACAAAATACACTTGGCATGTCCTTTTTAGGAATTAACAAAATTAACAAATACAAATTTGCACATACATTTAATCATTCACTTTCACGAATTTAAACACATTACATACTAGGTATTGTCTCTCCAAATAGACAACCCTTGGCTTTACTATCCCACATAGGTTTGGCCTTAGTTCTCCATATAATTTTCATGGTCACAAGGATTAATTTCCTACACGTCTGATTTCAAACATTAGTAGTCCAAAACCACATGCACATATAAATATATGTAAGGAAATACAAATTTTCACATACATTTAATCATTCACTTTCACGAATTTAAACACATTACATACTAGGTATTGTCTCTCCAAATAGACAACCCTTGGCTTTACTATCCCACATAGGTTTGGCCTTAGTTCTCCATATAATTTTCATGGTCACAAGGATTAATTTCCTACACGTCTGATTTCAAACATTAGTAGTCCAAAACCACATGCACATATAAATATATGTAAGGAAATACAAATTAGACACATCGTATTCAATTCATGACATCTCACAATTTAATCCAAATTAAATCTCAACATAATTAGAACTCAATTACTCTTCCCTAGAAACTCCATAAATAACCAATTTCTCAATTGCATTATCATAGAAATCATATAAGGAAAACATCCATAAGGAATGCATAAATGAATCTCTACATCAATCTAAGTATTGAAATCAATCGTAATGTGGAATACATATTATCCACTAGTTTCATAAAAATCATATGTCCAAAGGTCTCATGACCATGATGTATCAGGGTTCTATCTCGGAAGATAAGTCCACAATAGAAATGAAAGATACTCTTATGATGGGTTCAGGATAGGACCCCAAATTCCAAACAGATATATGATACACAAGCAAACTACATCTAATTATCCTTAAGGGGTCATCATTCACTCATTTAACCATCTTACATAGTTTGTCATAATAAATCAAGGCATCTTTTAACGTAGTATTACAACCATCCATGTAGACTATTAATAAGGTCAACCATGGTCAAAGTAGGTTAACCAGAGTTTGATCGGGGAGGGGTACTACATACCTCAAAACTAGTCACCATCTTCAAAGATTGACACAAACACTAGCCACTAGGATAGTCACACAACAGTAAGGGCAAATATCCTTTCAAAGGTTATGGTCATAATACACAATCCTCCATACAAAAGGGCATGGTGCAGTGATCTCTTCCACTGTCAAAATATAATCTTATCAGTTAAGGTAATGAAAGTCACTACCAAAATAAGAGAGATGCTTATTATAATTTTGGCAATACTTTCCATGAAAAGAATCAAGGTGGTGTGAACGTTGTCATTACATAGTAAGAGCAATATTTTTCAAAGTGCACAGTCAGAGAGTATAATGCTTATGAGAAACAAACTAGTACCTCAGTCAGGTTAATGACTGTCACAACAAATTTGTGCATAGTGAGCAACCATTCTCAAGATTGTAGCCTTCATTAGCAGTAAGAAAGATTGACAAGTGATTAGGCTCACAAGGATAGTTAAAGAAAGGGAATAACAATCTTGTCTAGTTAAGAGTTAACAAGACAAGTATCACAACATATAAATGGTGCCTAAAGTTGACAAGAGCAAAATAAACAGTTCATTATTAGCTCAAAGTGAAGTTTAGTTCATCAAGAAGTTTGAGATTACAAAAGGAGGGTTTATCAGTGCAACTCCAAAATATATACAACAGATAAAGACCCCAGAAGGGTCAAGCACTTGTTAGAGTAAGTTTGGGCTTGTCAACTTTTAGTTAATATCAATTTTGAGTCCTTGTTTGCATGCTTATCTCCTAAATCCGACCCCATGCTCTAGGAGACTATCAATCAGTTGACTCTTCATGCCAAATCAGTTGACAATCAACCTAAAGGAGCAACAAATAGGTTTTTCAATTCAAGGCCTAAAAATAAGAGATTTTGGAGAAAATCAAGAAGTTCTACCTTAGTTCACACTCCCTCATGGGTTAGTTAATAGTTGGGAAAAGCTTTCGAGCAGTTACCATTCAGTTTAGAGTAGTTTGAAATCCCCTTTTCTCTCATTTTTTCTCAAATTCGACACTCAAGGATATATCATGCAAAGTTGGTGATGATTCCAAGGAGAAGACCACCAGTTGAAGCTCAGTTCTACAAATGCATCAATCAATCATCTTTCATCTCCTTGGCTATAAGGCTTCTTCTTCTCTTCATTCTTTTCTAGTTCCTTTTTCTCTACCTTTTTCTTTTAGCTAGGCATGAGAGATTGTAGCTTATTAGAAACATTCTTAGTTTGTAATCTTTTCCTTTATGATCAATAAAAGCAACGGTTTCCCTTTTTAATACTTCATGTATTGTGTTGAGTGAGAGACATGATGATATTTTTGTGGTTCATTCTTAGGATCCTCTGATTTTGTCTCTTTCAACAAGCATGAATTCAAGAAGATGTATGATAAATGTAGGTCTTAAATTGTGTAGTCTGATTTTTAATAAGGTTCTAGTTGTGGAAATAATTATTTTCCTTCAAGCAAGCTTCTTGATAAACACCTTTTTAATGAAGTACTAATGTATTACATACTTAGTTGAGTTGTGGTAAACAAGGTTTCCTTTTGTTGAAAGTTTTGTGAGTTAATGAAGTTGATTAGGCTTCTAAATTATTTGGTGCATCACCTCTCCTTAGGATAGGTTTCATTTTAAATTTTTCTTCCTATCCCTTTTCCCATCAAGTCAAGTTTGTAGGAGGTTTCATCAAAAAGAACAAGCTCACTCTGGAGGTTGATGTCCACCATAGGCAACCCACATGCCTAGAAACCTTCCCATGTTTCACAAGATTGTTGAGCTTTCAGCTGAGCATTCATAGGTGCAATCTTGTTGATAACAGTTTTTGGCATGCCCGGTGGGACAATTTGGATTGTTTCAATCCAAATCTTTTCCACACAATTCTGATTTTTGGTGTGAAAATCATAAATTCCAGCCTTTAGAGGCAAGATCTACACACACTTGGAAACTCCAAGCTGAATACCACTGGTTTCAAATAGATGAAGTGTTGGTATGTTCCAAAAAACCTATTAATTTCAAATTTCCAGCTCTTTGAATAATTAAAAATGACAAATTTTTCATGGAAATACATATTATTACCCTCCATACCATGGGAATGAAGCTCCTACACCTTCTTATAATTCCTATCCAAGTAGCCACAATGCTGGTTTTAGCCCAAATTTCCTTACAACAACAAGTAATCAACATACCTATCCTACTTACCAACCACACAACCTTTCTCAACCTTCTTGGTAGCCTAGCAAAACATATAACTAGTCTCAAGAAGCCCCTAACCAACTTCAAAATGAAGATTTTGGAGTTAGCGAGATCAAAAGCATATTGCAAGGATTCACTGAACAAATGGATGAGATCAAGAGCCAACATGAGAAATATGAATTAGCTTTCCAAGCTTATCTTAATGAACAATGAGATGAATGGGCTCATCAAGCATATCTTCATGAGCAACAAGAGTTGGCTCATCAAGAGCATTCTCACAAGCGATATCTAGTGGCACAATATTGGTGGCGTGAAGAAAATATTGAAAGGGAGTTAGTTGTATAGAAAGAAAAATATGAGGAGAGACTTACAATAGAAAAAGGAGAGCTGACAAAGATTTTTCTTTCTATAATACAAAACGTAGAAGAACCATTTGTTGGCAAATGCACGCTCCAATGAGATATTGTAGGTGATTGAAGGTATTGTCATTGATTGCAACCTTACAATCATGTGATACTAGTAGGCAGACACAAGCACTGACATACAGAACACTAGAACTGAAAAGGAAGATTACCGACACCCTGGCCGACAATAATTTTGTATTAATGTATTTTGTAATTAATTGTAAAATCTTTTGTAAACTGACATGGCAGATTGTAATATGACTCTTATATGTATGAGATCATTATTGATCATTTAATATATGTTAGGGTATGGTGCGAAAGATAGAAGATAACAGACCTATTATGTGAATCATTGGATAAGGGTTTATGTATGTAGCAGAGCTTAAACTGGTACTGAATCTGGCATAGCATATGCTAATCTGAAGCAGTACAAGACATTGGATTAGTATAATCCATTTTTGTAAGTTAGTGTGACTTCTTTTGTAATTGAGCAGTGATATTCTCTTATTGGCCAATAAGTGAATATTGTGGGTCACAAATCCACCAAGATTTTTCTCACACCGTGTTTCCTCATTAAAAAATTGTGTTATGGTGTGCTTTTCATGTTGTGGTTATTATTCTTATTTGCTGCATTATTTCTGGTTTACCGATACACAGTTTTAATATGCTTTTCATGTTATAAGTTAAGAAAATATTATTACCGGTCAGATACTGATTCATCCCCCCCTCTCAGTATCTTTGGAAATCCTAACGATTGGTATCAGAGCCTGGTCCTCTATTTTCAGAAACCTAACAGCTTGAGGAAGATCTTGACATCGGTAGAGATGGAAAACTTGAGCAAGCAATTAGAAATAGCTCTTTCAGACTATGATGCAGAAAAGGTGAAGAATATCAAACTTGAGGATGATCTGAAGGCTGCTCAGGGTATCATTCAAGTACTTCAAGAAAATCACACTATAGCAAGGAATAAAAGAAGAGATCTTTGTGAGAAGATGCAGAAAGAGGAAGATGAAAAGGAAACTCTTAATGATTTGGTAAACAAGCTAAGACAAGAAATTAGTACAACAAAGAATGAGATGCAAGATATGACTATTAGATTTCGTAAAGAAATTGAAGATAGAAAGAAGAATGAAGAAGACTTTGTTAGAAGACTAAATGATGCTGGAAATGAAAACATAAGACTCAGTCATGAAAATGATATGTTGAAGATAGATTTAATGCACACATAAAATGACAGAACTAAACTCATAAGATAGAAAGGAATCTTGGAGAATGAACTGACTGCTGCAAATCAACACAAGGAGAAATTCAAGAAATTTTCAGAAGAACTTGTTGACATGTTGAAGAATCAGAAACCTAATGGTGATACAAATGGCCTTGGCTTTGAAACTGGTGAAAGCTTCGGTGCTGCAAACAATCATGATCATAACAAACCGGTAAGACAACCTAATGCTAACAAATTCAATGGGAAATGCTTTAACTGGAACAAGTATGGTCATAGAGCAAATTGGTATAGATCTAGAAATTATCAGAACACTATTACACCCATCGGTCATTGTTCTAAATGCAACAAAGTTGGTCATAACTTAGAAAATTGCAGAATGAATGTAAGATGTTATGTTTGTGGAAGATTTGGACACTTATCTAATCAATATAGAACACATACCAGCATAGGATATGGGAAAGCTATTCAGAAAAACAATGTGACTTGTTATTCTTGTAACAAAATTGGACATATTGCAAAATTTTGTAGAAGCAAGTCCCCACCGAGAGATAACAAAGGTCCTAGTTTGAAAGGTAAAGAAAAGGTTGACAAGGTAAAGCAAGAATTTTCAAAACAATGGATCATAAAGTCATATCAGAATATTGAAGGGAATACCCCTCCACTAATAGAATAGAGTATCACTCCATCGGCAGGAGACTCTTCATCCAAGTGAAGGAAAATCCTTTGGGGGTTTTAGCAACAAAATGAAAAACATGCTATTATTCCCTTGGCTGATTGTGAAAAGTTGAAATTACTTCTATACTGGCAGATGAGTTAAGTTGTGACTTAACCGGTGAGCATTAAATGTGTGACTTGGAGAAAATAACATTATAAAGCAAGTGTTTTGGCTCATTTTTATTCATCAAGCATTCAAACCTTCGAGAGCACGAAAATTCCCGAGCGAAGGCACCCTTAGTGAAAAAGTCAAGCAGTTTATCAAAGTATTCATCCTAAAGGAAGATTGAAGTATTTATAACTATGGCTTCTTCATCCACTCCTAAATTTATTGCAAACCCTACTGTGATTGAAGTAATTAAGTGCCATAGACCCATTTTCAAATTGGTTCCTAAAATTGTGAAGAAAGATGATAGCATAGGTGCATTCTCTCAAATTCCTAAGGGAGTAGTATATGCTAAAGACCCTAGGATGTATATACATTGTCATATAGAGGAATTAGGTGATGATGAGATCAAAAACATGTATATCACTATGATTTGTGATGAATTTGGAAATATCAAGCCGGAACATAAGATAGTGGAAACCCTAGGTTTTACTGAAATCCTTAGTGTCACGGATTTTCCCAAGGATATTATAAGGATTATGCTAAGTAGAGTTCATGGTGAATTCTTCTAGTTGGATACAATTCATAAAATCACAAAGGAAGTCATTAAGGTAGTAAAAAGGTTATCTTCCACCGGTAGCAGACTTGACAGAACAAAGAAGGTCTCAAATGACACAATGATAAACCTAACCAGTGCAACATTCGACAAAAGGTCTCTAAGGGTAAATGATGTAAAGGACATAAATGTGAGATTCATTAGTATGATCTTAGGCTACAAATCTACACATGCAAATAGGTTGAACTCAGTTTCTAGCCTATGTATTAAAAGTGTTTATGACATGGTTAATGATAATGCAAGAATAGATGTATGTGAATGGCTAAAAGATGAATTGATAGACAATCTGGGGAAGATTAAAGGAGATAAGAAAGGAACATTCAGATTTGGAAATTTTCTTGTTTTTCTAATGTTGTACATAACTAAACAAGTACCCAGTATTAGTGCAAGAGATTTTGGCTTTGACATACCAGTAGGAAAGAAACTATTGGATCTATTGAACAACATGGGAGATAACAGGGAGAAAAACTTAAATGAATATTTTTATGCACTAAAAGCTCAAATGAAAAATAGAGTAAGACTATCACAAGCTATTGTGGACAAGTATCAAAAAGAAATTTGTTTTGTAATTAAAAAGGATGAAATCTGGATGGAGGCAGTTGTCCCTAGAACTATCAGGGTAACTGAAATGGGCTATGACACAGATGACAATATTATTGAAACTTATGCAAAAGCCCTCCTTGAAGCACCAAAGGAACCCACTGAGAAAGTTTTTGGAAATCTTGAAACAATTGAGAGTGGAATTCAGTCTAGAAAAAGGGTTAAGAAGGTTGAAGAAATAGTAAGAAAAGGAACCCGGCAGGCAAAAACAATTAAGTAAGATGTTTTGAAACAAACTGGTATAAAGGAAAGTGAGTTAGAAGGACTTCAACCGGAAGCTCATCTTTCATTGGTTGGAACCTCCTCTAAGAGTGATATGTCAGTGGTATTTAAAAGGGTAGAAAGGAAAAGAAAACCCTCACCAGTACCCTCATCTACACCCAGGAAAACAAGGCAAAAACAACAGGCAGTGAGGCCTCCAGAGAAAAAGAAGTTGACACCTAAGAAGAAAAGAAAGGTAAAACAAGATATTGCTCCACTAAATAAACTATTGAGTGAATAACTGAAGATGGAAAATTGAAAAACATCAGCAAAATATACAACACACTATCTGCAGATGACAAGGAAAGCATAGAGAACAACGTAATCTTATACTTGGATATATATAAGAAATTTTTTATGGAAATTGTTAATGAAATACCAAATGATCTGTATAGGAGATTAGAAGCTAGAAGGTTAGCCATCGTTGAGCTGGACAAGAAAATTAAAGTTGAAAAATTACTTGCAATACATCCAATCAACTTAACTGATGAAATAGATAAACTAATCAGTGAAGCAAACCAGACAGTATTCTCCACTACTCACTGGCACGTAGCACTAATGGCAGGTAGAGTAAATGAAGTCTCTAAGGAAACAACAGATGCATGGGATATATTCTTTGTGGAGAAAGAAAAATAGGAAGAATTACTAAGACTAAAGACTATTAAAGTATATCAAAATGACAAAGATAATGGGAAAGGTAAGGTAGGTGGACCTCCAAGCCTGAAAATAACTAATAAATTAACCCCACCTCCTTTGGATACTCCACTGGTAGATACTACAGACAGTCAACCAGCTACTAAGGGTATGGAGGCTCCATTAGAGGATACAAATCTTGAGTCTGAAGTTTTGTACACTATGTATATAGATAATCAAGAAGTAAATGTTGTGGTTGATAGAGAAACCACTGAGGACAAGAAGATAGATATGACTACTGAGTCACCGGCTGCAGATGTTGAGGTTGAGGTAAATGAAACTGTAAGTATAAACATAGAAAAACCTACTCAGTCAGAGCAACCGACAGAGGATACCACTAGTAAACCATTAGAGAAACTAGTAGATACAACTAATAAATAGTCAGGAGAACCAAAAATGGACAGTGCAGAGGTACAAATAGAGAAACTGGAAGTACATACAGAGACACAAATTGAGAAAGTGGTTATTGAGAGCTCAGAGAAACCTTCTGAGATACAAATGGAAAAACTAGAACAAGTATAGGTTGAGACACAAGTTCAGACAGAGACAGTGCCACCGGCCAAAACTAAAAAGCCCAAACCTTTGTTTGTAGAAATGCAAACACAGACTAACCTACCAGAGGTCAAATCAAGCAAGGTGATTACTACAACCGGTAGTATGGCTATTATGAAGATAGTTGGACAAACATCTAGTACTTCTATGGCAGAATTCTGACCTACAAATGTAACATAGGTCTTATTGGATTCAATAAAGAAGATCATAGAGTGCAATGCACAAGCCTATAAGGCTATTGATGACACAATTCCTTTTCTTAAATTGATAGCACCAAAGTGTATTGTAGATAACAAAGATTCTTTAGGTAAACTAGACACATTGTCTAAGTTCATCACCGGCAACATATTGACTATTGAGCAAATAAATGAGGACACATTCAAAGAGAGATTGATTAAAGAAAAAGAGAAATTCTTTGAGGAAATTGTGAAGAAGAATAAGGAGAAAATGGAAACATTATTACTGAAACTTGGAGAGATAATTCTTGACTTCAAGAAACTGTATAAAGATTCTTGTAAAACAAATATTTTAACAGAAGATATAGACAAGGAAATCAGCAAAGCACAAGATAAGATTAACAATATTGCTGACAATCTGATAGGTACATCAGATTCATTTTTGGAGATAGAGAAGAAGATTGCAGAGCAAGAAGAGAAAATCAAGCAGTTAGAGAAGGACAAAGAAAGAATAAAGGAAAAAGCAAAGGACTTGAAATGTAGACTTAGTCCCAAACTAGAGTAACTCATTTCTTTGAGAAAAGAAATTTCTGAGGCTCTGGTTCCTGGACTTAAGATATTGGAAGAGAAAATGCACATACTCACCGGTATAGTGCAGAGAACTCAAGAGGCACTAAAAGACAACAAATCATTCAATAATGGTTTAAATTTGGTTTTGACAGATATTTTTCAGATTGTAACCCACCGGTTACAAGAATCCAAGCAGGACTCCACTGACAGCGAATGACAACCTTTGTCATTGATGTCAAAGGGGGAGTAGTAGAGATGAGAAAAATAAAAAAATAGAGATCATCTGCTTAGGGGGAGCACACATCTGGTACAATTTTTGGTACAGTTTTTGGCAAGATTTTTGGACTTTAATTTTTGGATACATTCTTGAATTTTTCTCATGAGTGTTGCCATCAATGCCAAAGGGGGAGATTGTCGGCAAATGCACACTCTAATGAGATATTGTAGGTGATTGAAGGTATTTTCATTGATGGAAACCTTACAATCATGTGATACCGGTAGGCAGACACAAGCACTGACATACAGAACACCGACACTAAAAGGAAGATTACTGGCACCCTGGCCGACAACAATTTTGTATTAATGTATTTTGTAATTAATTGTAAAATCTTTTGTAAGTCGACATGGCGGATTGTAATATGACTCATATATGTATTAGATCATTGTAGATCATTTTATATATGTTAGGGTATGATGCGAAAGATAAAAGGTAGCAGACCTATTATGTGAATTATTGGATAAGGGTTTATGTATGTAGTAGAGCTTAAACCGGTACTGAATCTGGCATAGCAGATGCTAATCTGAAGCAGTACAAGACATTGGATTAGTATAATCCATTTTTGTAAGTTAGTGTGACTTCTTTTGTAATTGAGCAATGAGATCTAGGCACTTGGCCTTCCTACATGTGCAGGCCCCTATTGTAGCAATAATATTCTCTTATTGGCTAGTAAGTAAATATTGTGGGTCAAAAATCCCACCGAGATTTTTCGCACACTAGGTTTCCTCATTAAAACATTGTGTTATGGTGTGCTTTTCATGTTGTGGTTATTATTCTTATTTGTTGCATTATTTCTGGTTTACCGGTACACGGTTTTAATATTCTTTTCATTTTATAAGTTAAGAAAATATTATTACTAGTCAAATACTAATTCACCCCCCCCCTCTCACTATCTTTGGAAATCCTAAGACCATTAACTCTTCCTTGATTGAAAAACTATGTAGTTAAACAAGAAGATAGCCTTTCTAGTACCTTTCCAAACCCATTCTTTGGAAAAGAAATTTCTATGCTCAATACCTCATTCTCCATACAAAATAAGCCTATTTATGAGCATGATCAGTCTATAATACCTCAAGAACTCGATGATATTTTGATCTCTCAAGTTGTAGAGCAGGAAAAAGAGGTGTTTGAGGAGATAAAAGTAGATCTTCCACATGTTATGTCTGTTCAAAATGTTAAAATTGGTAAATAAGTTTTTCTACAAGAGGTAGAGGAGGTCAGATATGAAGATTTCCAAGATCTAGATTAAGAAAATGTTGATAATTGCCAAGTTCAAATGGATTTTTTTGATGAATAACATTTATTTGTGAAAGAAGAAGGCAATAAAACTAAAATCACAGCTATATCAGCTTCAGGACAGCAAGGAGAGGTTCAAGATTTTGATGTTCTAACAACTCATAAGAGCTACTACAAGGTAAAAGGAAGTCCTCTCCCATAGAAAAATGAAAATGAGAATGAGGACTCATTTTGGGATGACCTTGAGTTATTTGTATTAAAATTATATATCAACCATTCATCTTCAGAGAAAGAAAATCTATAACAACAGTGTGTTATCAAAGAGGTAGATATTGATGCTCAGATTTAAGGTGATTTAGTTGATGAGCTTCCTTTATTTGTTAGTAATGATGAGAAAACTATGGTTGAATTAAAAAATTTGGCAAGTTGTGATCAACAAGAGCAATAAAATGACATTGACAAAGTGTTGGTCCATGAGCAATCAAGGGAGAACAACGTTATTGAGAAAGTTCAAGAAATTGATTTGGAAGCAAATATGGTTCAAATGGAGAAGACAAATATGGTTCAAATGGAGAAGACTCGTAAATAATAGGTAGTGGTGATTAAGCACACAATTGACCTAGAAGAAACCAACAATGAAAGTCCAAAGTTGAGCATTTCTAGAGGGTGCCCAATCAGGCATCTTTCTAGGGTAGAAGCTAAGCATGAAGTAACTTCTCAAGAAGGATAAATTATAGCTGAAAAGGAGCATCTTTCTCTCACCTACCCACAAGAATAAGTTTATATGTACAATCAACTAGAGGAGGTAGGTGAAAATATATTTTTTCTCATTGACATATTGTAGCAATTGGTTCAATACTTCTTATGCTTCCATCTCTTCTTAGTTGTTCATCAGCATGTAATGCATGCCAAGTTGGGGAGGAAAGGATCTTATTTCTAAAAACTAGTAAATAGTTTTGTGTAACCAAGTTTCATTCTTGGTTAGGGTAGATTAGCATAGGTTTTCAATTCTGTATTTCTCATTCCTCCAAGCATTGATGCACATGTTTCAGTAGAATTTCCAACTTTGTAGTTTATTTTATAGTTGGTTGTTGTTGTTCAAAGCTTCTAGCAGCTGAGTCAAGGTCTGAACTGAGTTTCTCAAGCCAAATGTTGACCCCTATGCCCAATGGATTTCTTAAGTCCACTGGTCCTTCATGCTTAGTAGGAAAGCATCCCTCAAAGGTTGCCAAAATGTAGTCAAATTTTGACTACATTGTCCAAATTAGCCTCTGTATGAGTCATAGGTCTAATTTAAAATTTTGAAGCAGGTTGTGAATAACCAAGAAGCCTAGAATTTTAATCAAATACCTTGGTCTTGAGCTTTTAAATATTAAATCCATCACTTAATTGAGTCAAAGCTTTCAAACTACCTCTTCCCACGTGAAAAGAGTTAAAACAATTATTATTTTCAATAGTTGAAAAGAAAATTAAAAGTTGAAAAGACATGGACTCCACGTTGCATTTTTGGGAAAAAGATCAATTTTGAACCCAACATGGATTTAGGGAAGATTTCAAGGTTTGAATCTTAGTTCCCATCTTACAAGAATAGTTGCATGCTATCATCGATGGGAAAGTCTTTCCTAAGCTTAATGCAAGATTTTTGATAAGAGATCTACTTGATTTCATCACTGCAACAACAATTTGTTTGATATATCTTCATGTTTTGGGTCTGTTAGGCAAATATAAGGAGCTTCTTTAGAGGTTTTGAATGTGGAAAGGAATATTTTACTCAATAAGGAGTAGTGAGAATGAGGAGTTAATAGAAGACTTTGATGAGTGAAAGTAGCAATCCTTATGATTGAAAAGCATAGAAGAGTTATACTAAAAAGGATATATGAACAGAGGTAGATTTTCATGCATTTCTCTTATACCTATATTTCCTTGCTTCTTCTATTTGAAAAAGAGACATTTGTGCAAAGGGTTCTACCTACATTATCATTTGCATATCTGATCATTCTTGAATGCATAGTCTCTTGTTGGGTTCAAAGTAATAAAGGAATACCTTCGGTCTTGTATTTTTGTCATTGTTAAACCATAAGCAAATTCGAGTTTAATAGTGAAGAAAGCATGAAAGTTGAATCAAAGTTTTGTTTTGATCAAGGTAATGATTACTAAGGAAATATAACATTCATGTATATTTTTCCATGCTAGAGGGTCATTGTCCCATGTATAGATAGTAAGATAGTTGTGCCTGATCATTCTTGAAGTACCAATACTTACAACTTTAGCACTAAATCACCATCAAGGAAACAAACTAGGCCATAATACAAGATCAAAGACAACCATGTGACTGTTATAAAATATAAGAACAACAAAGATAATGCATCCACAATCATACAGTGAGGTCAAGAATAGAGGTAGATAAATCATAGAGAAGAGAATGGATTATCACAATTTTGGTCTCAGTCATAGAGGAAAAGTGACAAAGAACAATAGTTTTTTAGTCAAGAACATAATGAGAAGTCAAGAGGCATCAACTCACCATTAAATGAACCCATAAATTTTAGTGAGCAGATCATCCAAAAGATGTTTTTCTACTCTTCTATGTCTGTGACAACCAAGCAAGATCATGTATAGTCATGGACAAATGGTAAACCTAGTAATGTCAAAAGGGATATTCCCAAGTAATACTAAGAGCAGTCAAATTCAAATGAAGGATAGTAAAATAATAGTCTATTTAAGCCTACCAACCATATAGCTATGTCACACATGGACTTATAGCTTTGAAATCTTTTGTCTCAGTCACAAAGGCATTGTTATCAATAAACGTAATGAGAGAAACCAAAGAACAAATCAATGTTTTGATAGTGATAGCAGAGTTATAGTATAGGAGAAGCCCTTCCAAAATAATCACAACAGGTGATAATCCCAGTGAGCAATAAAGAGCCCTAGGTCTGGTATTGCAATCAGAGACTTTTACAATCAGTTATAGTAAAAGGTGTTTTCACAGTGCAATCTATGGTGAAGGTGATTATACCAAACATATCTTATGAGGTATAGGGTTTTGATAGTAGGATACAGAGAACTAAGAAGGAATTATAGCATCCATAGGGCAATGTTTCAAGGTCTCACAAGGCCATTAAGGCTAATAAACAAAACAAAGCAGTAGCAGTCATAACAAAGAGGACAAAGAAAGTAAGGAAAGGAATAGTGAAGTTATAATAGTCCTCAAGTGCATTATCAAAGCACCCTAAAAGAGAGTTTTTGAGAAATAAAAGAACATGATTATGGCCAAGATTATTGTCAAGGAGGCCTAACTATCAATACCATAGATTTATCAAAACAATGAGTAATTATCATAGCAATAGTGCAATCTTTAGACTGTGATCGTACATATAAGAGCCTTCATCATAGTCATATATTGTAAGAAGAGGCATAGATCAGTCACAAAGGCTTTATAACAATCACAAAAGGTAGCTACATGAACCCTCAATGTTAGACAATAAATCAAAGAAGAAGGCTAGACAATAGAGATTAGTGATAGTGAAAGTGCTTTCATAGGGTTATAAGGGTAAGGGTTTGTTAGTCATGATGATGAGCATGTTTACCTCAAAAGTAATCACCAGCTTCAAGGTTTGACACAAACACTAGCCACTAGGATAGTCACACGATAGTCAGGACAAATAACCTTTCAAAGGTTATGGTCACAATACACAATCCTCCATACAAAAGGGTTTAGTGCAGTGATCTCTTCCACTGTCAAAAAACAATCTTATCAGTTAAGGTAATGAAAGTCACTACCAAAATAAGAGAGATCCTTATTATAATTTTGGCAATAGTTTCCCTGAAAAGAAACAAGTGTGGCGTGAACGTTGTCATTACATAGTAAGAGCAATATTTTTCAACGTGCATAGTCAGAGAGTATAACCCTTATGAAGGTTAATGACAGTCTCAATATTAGTGGTAAGGAAGATTAACAAGTGATTAGGCTCACAAGGAAAGTTAAAGGAAGGGTATAATAATCTTGTCCAGTTAAGAGTAAAGAAGACAAGTATCACAACATATAAATGGTGCCTAAAGTTGACAAGAGCAAAATAACCAGTTCATTATTAGCTCAAAGTGAAGTTTAGTTCATCAAGAAGTTTGAGATTACAAAAGTAGGGTTTTTCAGTGCAACTCCAGAAGATATACATTAGATAAAGACCCCATAAGGGTCAAGCACCAGTTAGAGTAAGTTTGGGCCTTTGAACTTTAAGTTAATTTTAGTTTTGAGTCCATGTTTGCATGCTTATCTCCAAAATCCCACCCCATGCTCTACGAGACTATCAATCAATTGACTCTTCATGCCAAATCAATTCAGAATCAACATAAAGGAGCAACATATGGGTTTTTCAGTTCAAGGCCTGAAAAATATGAGATTTTGGAGCAAATGAAGCACTTATACCTCAATTCACATTCCCTCATGGGTTAGTTAACTCTTAGGAAAAGCTTTCTAGCAGTTAGCATTCAGTTTAGAGTAGTTTGGACTCCCCTTTTCTCTCCTTTTTGCTCAAATTTGACACTCAAGGATATATCATGCAAATTTGGTGATTATTCAAAGGAAAAGACCACCAGTTGAAGCTCAGTTCTACAAATGCATTAATCAATCAGCTTTCAGCTCCTTGGCTATAAGGCTTCTTCTTCTCTTCATTCTTTCCTAGTTCCTTTTTCTCTACCTTTTGCTTTCAGCTAGGCATGAGACATTGTAGCTCATTAGAAACATTCTTAGTTTGTAATCTTTTCCTTTATGATCAATAAAAACAATAGTTTTCCTTTTTAATACATCATGTATTGTGTTGAGTGAGAGATATGATGATATTTTTGTGGTTCATTCTTAGGATCCTTTGATTTTGTCTCTTGCAAGAAGCATGAATTCAAGAAGATGTACAATAAATGTAGGTCATAAATTGTGTAGTCTGATTTTTGATAATTTTCTAGTTGTGAAAATAGTTGTTTTCCTTCAAGAAAGCTTCTTGATCAACACCTTTTTTAATGAAATATTGATGTATTACATACTTATTTGAGTTGTGGTAAACAAGGTTTTCTTTTGTTCAAAGTTTTGTGTGTTAATGCAGTTGATTAGGCTTCTAAATTATCTGGTGCACCACCTCCCCTTAGGATAGGTTTCATTTTAAAGTATTCTTCCTATCCCTTTTCCCATAAAGTCAAGTTTGCAGGAGGTTTCATCAAAGAGAACCAGCTCACTCTGGAGGTTGATTTCCACCATAGGCAACCCACAGGCCTAGAAATATTCCCATGTTTCACAAGATTGCTGAGCTTTCAAATGAGTATTCACGGTTGCAATCTTGGTGATAACAATTTATTTGGCACACATGGTGGGTTATTTTGGATTGTTTCAATCCAAAGCTTTTCCACACAATTCTGATTTTTGGTGTGAAAATCAGAAATTCCAGCCTTTGGAGGTAAAATCTACACACACCTGGTGACTCTGAGTTGAATACCACTGGTTTCAAGCAAACGAAGTGCTCGTATGTTCCAAAAATCTATTAATTCTAATTTCCAGCTCTTTGAATAATAAAAAATGACAAGTTTTCATGGAAATACTTATTATTACCCTCCATACCATGAGAATGTAGCTCCTACACCTTATAATCAGTCTTATACAAGTAGCCACAATGTTGGTTTTAGCCCAAATTTCCTTACAACAACAAGTAATCAACATACTTATCCTACTTACCAACCACCCAGCCTACTCAACCTTCTTGGCAGCCTAACAAAACATATAACCAGTCTCAAGAAGCCCCTAACCAACTTCAAAATGAAGATTTTAGAGTTAGTGAGATCAAAAGCATATTGCAAGGCTTGACCAAACAAATGGATGAGATCAAGAGCCAACATGAGAAAAATGAATTAGCTTTCCAAGCTTATCTTAATGAACAACATGATGAATGGGCTCATCAAACATATCTTCATGAGCAACAAGAGTTGGATCATCAAGATAATTCTCACAAGTGGTATCTTGTGGCACAATATAGGTGGCATGAAGAAAATCTTGAAAGGGAGTTAGTTGTACAAAAAGAAAAATATGATGAGAGACTTGCAACAGAAAAAGGAGAGCTGACAAAGATTTTTCTTGCTATATTACTGTAATGGGGTTAAAAAGGATGATGGAGAAGTCAAGAGGAAAGATTTTCTCTCCTCAAGGAAAGGATTGAAATTTTCACATAAGATTCTCTTCAACCTCTCACACACACATTACATTTAAAATAGGAGGGAGAATTCACTACATCCAATCTCAAGAGATTGAATTCTAAGTGAATTGACAATGAATTTAGAAAGTGAAAGTAACCCCTCTTTTAGAATGCAATAGGTTGAATTATGTGATTTAAGACTAATTGTAAAAGTGACAAAGAAATTATTATAAGTTGAGATAGAAGTGTAGGATAAATTTGTGCACTTGGAATTAGCAATAAAATGTCGAGATGAAGCTCCCTTGCAAACTTGGGTGAAAGTTGTTGGGATCGTGTTGAAAGTGCACACGGTCCTTCAAAAAATCCGCATGCCAAAAAGGGTTTTTCCGCCTTTGAGAATGGAGTCTGAATCTGCAAATGTAGTTGCACACCTACAACCTACACATAGAAAAGAAAGGAAATGTTGTTGAGATTGTGAGTTTTCCTTCAGGTCAAACCCCGGATTTGGAATTAACCAAATGATGAAAAGTACTTGCAAGTAATGAAAGTAAATGAATGAAATGGAATTCACCTCAAGGGAGGATTCAATTGAAATGTTGATAAAGTTGTTTGAAAGGATATCTAATATTTTATGTCACAAGAGATCTCCTCTTCAATGGTTGAATCCTTGACTTGAATGCAACACCTAGCCTTGAAAGGATACTTGAGAATGCTCAATGCTTGAAAGGGACACTTGAATTCTTTATTTCACTTAGGATAACAATTTCCACATCATGTATGCTTATTGAACTTATGTTGTCTATCATCATGCAAATAGGAGACAAGAATGCATCATATATATTCGTCAATTAGGGTTAATTGACTAATTGTTTTTCATAGTTTGACCTAGGGAAACTTTTCCCACTTTCCAAATGCGAAGCCCAATGAAGGATAAATGCAGAGGGGGCCCAAAATAGGGCAAGGAATGGGGCACCAGGCCCCTATCCTATGGGGGGACAGGGGCTCCACACCCTTGTCCTACCCTAATTCAAGATAGGAAGCAACAAAAGAAAGTGTAGGGTGCAGGGTGCGAGGAAATGAACACTTCGGGCAGTGTGAGCATGTCTTGCATCTCCAATCAGGCTTAGGATTTCATTTACCAATGTGAAGACCCAAATATGGTTGAAAATTGCAAGGTCACAATTTTATGACACTACAATTATAAAAGGTAGAAGCACCATTAACTATTCCTTCATTGCAAAAATCTATAGTTAAACAAGAAGATAGCCCAACTAGTACCTTTCCAAACCCATTCTTTGGAAAATAAATTCCTATGCTCAATACCTCAATCTCCATACAAGGTAAGCCTATTTATGAGCATGATCAGTCTATAATACCTCAAGAACCCAATGATATTTTGATCTCTCAAGTTGTAGAGCATCAAAAAGAGGTGTTTAAGGAGATAAAAGTAAATCTTCCACATGCTATTGTTGTTGGAATACAATGAATTCAAGAACATTGAGAGGGGGGCTGAGTCAGTGTTCTGCCAGTAATATCAGATTTTACCTTATTACAACATACACATATAAATTGGTAAATGAAGAAACATATAACATGAAGTAAATAAACTAGCCACATGAATGAACACCATAACACACTGAATTTATACATGGAAAATAGCAAAGAGGAAAAACCATGGTGGTATTTGTGACTGACAATATCAATTCACTGGCCATATGAAAGATATTACATATCATGGGGGCCTGCACATGCAGGAAGGTACACTGCCTAGAGCACACTTCTCAACACAAAATAGTCTCACTAACTACAAGCTTCTGCTAAGATAAAATAGTAATGGCGAACTCACAAAATGCATTTGCAATGCCAAAAAGAATTTTGTTTATAGCTCTATTGTGTACCGGTTCATAAAATCCTAAACCTCTTTACTGGTATCTCTTTTCCTCTAGGAATGCTTTACAAACTATCTACTGATCATTTCATGATATAACTTTCTCATACAAATGACCTACATACATATCCTTCGCATCACACTATTCTACTTCCTTGTCATATATCAAAATGACATAATAAACTGACTTATATACCCTTTACAAATGATATGCCTTATGTCAGCTTACAATACATTACAAAATAAATTCAATGTCAGCTCTATAAAATAATTACAATTTTTTTTTTTTTTTAATCGATAACATTATGTATTATATTGCTAATAATAAAAAAGTATTACATCCAAGGAGCAAATAGACAATCTGCAACACAAAGGGGTCACTCCCCTACTACAAAAAAGAACCCAAGCCCCATCCCACCATGACCCACAGCCACAAAAAGGGTCGCTAACAAATACAAAAAACCACACAATAAACCCCGACCAACCCAAACCTAGCTACGAAACCACCCCAATGCCTCCTCTCTTGAGAAATTGGGAATACCCCTGCTGGGTCCAACCTCCCACATCATGCTCCCTCCACCTGGCACCATTCTTGGCCTGCTTCCACACAGGGACCCATGCTCTACCACCTTCACTAATTTATTTAGAAGTTGATGCCGAACCAAAGGCCTCCCATCCTTGTCCAGAGGGGCCTCAGACCGAATGGGAGTCACCTTCCCATGGATCTTAACATGTTCAGTCAGCCCCAATTGGAGAACAAAGTTCACGATCTCACCCCAGCCATTCCTTGCATCCTCCTCCTACAAAGCAACCGGTCGAGAAGCGGACCAGATGACAAAAGGCTGCAGCTCCCTAATGGCCACTCCAATCCTCCTACTCGGGCCTTCCACCATCTTCAAACCCTCACCAATGATAGCTCGGGCCACCACTTCCTGCAAACCTCCTACCCATTTGGGTCTTAACACTAGGGAAGTAATCCATTGCACTTCCTCAACCGATGTCCCCACCTGCAAGGCCAAAGTAGTAAAAAGCGATAAAATTTCAAGATTTGTTCTAGGCCTCCAATCCTGAGTTAGAAATTACTCTCCCAACTGTAGCCTAACTGCCCTCCAGAAAATGTCTCCATCCACTCTGAAGATGTTCATTAACCTAATCCTCGATACTAGCCCACGAAATGCAGGCAATTGTCCATCCGATTCCAACAAAAAATTTGCTTCAATCCTTGCACTCTACTTCAAAAGATGAAACCCTGTACACTCCGCCTACCACCAAGAAGTCACCACAAAATGCCAGGAATAAAAGAAAAAAGGCCTTTAAAGCTGCCTCCATCACATGTCATGAGTACTTCACATGCTTCACTGAACTCAAAACATCATCACCAGTCACTCACACCACTCGCCTCCATTGTCAACCAGCACCTCAAGGCCACTTGTAGTAAAATTGTAGAATAAAAACCATGAGGAACTTAAATTCCCATAGAACCATGGCAATGAATGGTCATTTCAAATCGAGCTTGGGTTCACTTTTCTACAAAAGCCATCTACTCAAAATCATAGTCAAGAGGACTACAATTTCTAAAGTCCTCAAACAAACTAAACATATTTTCCAAGGAGCCATTGGCTCCCACATTGGAAAGTTTGTCAGCTTCCAAGTTTTCTTCCTGAAAGACATGAGTCACCTTAAAGTCTTCAAATTCATTCAGCAAAAGTTGCATTCTATGCACCTGCTTGTCTAAACGCCATGCTTCCATTCACCCTCAAGCTATCCCATTCACCACAACCTGAGAGTCACCTTCCAAATGAAGTTTCTTGACCCCCAATTTCCCAGCCATTAGGATTGCTTCCAACACTGCATGATATTCAACAACGTTGTTCATTCCATCCACCAATCTCTTGGCCCCAATGGCCAAAATGTTTCCCCGATCATCATGAGCAATCACCCCAACACCCAAGGCCCCTGGGTTGCCCCTCAATGCAACTTCAAAATTAATCTTAATCCACCCCTTCTCAGGCAGAGTCCACTCTGGGGTTGATATGCCCATACTCTGAAGATTAGCCCTCAGCAACCCATTAACAGGCCTGAATTTAACTAGAGGATAGCTTAACAAAAAACTAGCATCAAACTGTGAAAAAGGAGTCTTGGCTAAATTCACATGGGAGGCAACATTAGAAAAGAGTTCCAAAATGGCCCTCTCCAATCTAGTCAAAAAATGCTTACAATTTTTCGATTTTCCTTCAAACACTCTTCAGTTTTGCTTCTTCCAAAGTTCCCATAAAACGGTAGAGGGCAAAATCTTCCATATGGTAGAAAAGATAGAATTTTTACCCAAAATTAGCCAAGATTCCAACCAATCACTCAAGTTCCCAGCCATGGGACCCTTCCAATTCAATCTCTGCAGCCCAAAAAGCCATGCCTTCTGAGCGAACTCACAATTTAGCAGAAGATGGTCCACATCCTCCTCCACCTTTTCACATAGCACATAGAGAAAAGGGCCTACAAACCCCATTTTCCTCAGAAGATCTCTAGAGAGAATCCGCTTATTGCCAGCTAGCCAAGAGAAGGCTCCAACTTTCAGAAGGCACACATTGTTCCAACACACCTTAGTTTCCCACTCCTTCGACTTGACATCACTTTCCAAAAGGGAGACTCCCACTTTCATAGAGTAGCAGCCACTCTTGGACCCACACCAGACAATTTCATCCTCCTCCCTTGAAAACAAAACTTCACAGTTTTCTAGGATCTTACTCAGATATCTTTCCTTGTCTTCCCCCAAATTTAACACCCGAGGGTCTTTCCAACTCCATCTCTATCCCAACAATGGCATATCTTGCAACAAAAAATCACTCACCTTTGATCCCCAAACCTAACAAGTCTTTAAAACTATTTGTTGGGGGGCCTGGGACTCTAATGATGGATGACCATCCCAGGAATCATGCCAAAAGTTTGCCTTACGCCCATCTCCAATACGACAAGAAAGGTGATTTGTGATCAGGCTCCAACAACTCACCAAAAAGTTCCACAAAGCCGACCCTCTTGGGGGATCTCTCACTATAAGAATCCTTTCTTTTCTCTACTATCCAAATATTTATCTTGAAGAATTCTAACCCATCTCTGCTCCGGTTCACTATACATTTTCCATACCAACTTAGCCCCCATGGCCTCATTAATAATCTTCCAATCACGGAGTCTTGCCCCTCCCCCACCTTTGGGTTTACAAACTCTATCCCATGCCATGAGTGGGATTTTATCCTGATTGTGGTTTCCATTCCACAAAAACTTTCTCATCTTCTGCTACATACTCTTAATGGTAGAGCCTGGGAGTTTGAAGCAAGCCATTAGGATAAAATTAGCATAGCCGATACAACTAACTTCAGCATTAGAATGCGACCAACCAAAGAAAGCCACTTACTCTTCCATCCCTCCATCTTAGCTTTACAGCCATCTAATAACCCTTTCTAGATGTCTAACATACTAGCTCCAGCAAAGAGTGGCATACCAAGGAACTTACCAGGCAGATGTCCAATCTTAATCCCAAACAGTCTAGCAATAGCTCTCTAGGACCAACCTTCCGCATGGAAGAAGAAGATCTTTGATTTGAGCCAGTTTATCTCCTGACCAGTGGCCCAAGTAAATCTATCCAAAACTTTCTTCATAACCAAAGCCTCATGCATAGAAGCAACACCGAAAAGATAGGTGTCATCAGCGAACTGAGAATGAGTTGTGGAGTCCACCCCTTGGGCAATCTCAATACCCTTCCACAACCCTTGAGCTCTCTTGTGAGCAATCGACTGTCCAAGAACTTCAGCCATCAAAATAAAGAGAAAGGGGGATATTGGATCCCCTTGCTGAATACCCCTAGACATCAAACAGAAGCCTTGAGGGCTGCCATTGACTAAAACCGAGGCTGAGAACTGCATAATCATACTAGAAATCCACTTAATCCAGGACTTACCAAAGCCAAATCTTACCAACACAGCCACAAGGAAAGACCCATCCACCCTATCATAGGCTTTTCGAATGTCAAGCTTTAGGATCATTCTCCTCTATCTACCCTTCATAGCCATGTGAATAGCTTCATGGGCCACAATCACCCCATCCACAATATTCCTTCCAGGGGTAAAACCACTCTATTCACAAGAGATCAGCTTTTCAAGAATTAACTTGAGCCTGTTAGCAACAACTTTTATGATAATTTTGTAGATGGTGTTGCACAATGAAATTGGACAAAACTCCTCCATCCCATCTGGCTTGGCCTTCTTAGGAATTAGCGCCACTAAAGTGCAATTGAATTCCTTCAAAACAAAGCCTCTGGACCTAGACTCTTCAACCACAGCTAGCAGATCTTCACCAAGCTCATCCCAAAAGAACTAAAAAAAGAAAGCTTGAAACCCATTTGGTCCTGGTGCTTTCTCCCCACCTAACCCAAAAACATCAGCTTTGACTTCCTTTAGTAAAATAGGCTCCTCAAGCATGATGTTGTCCTCCCTCGAAACTATGGGAGGGATTATCTCCAGCAGCTCAGTCTGCACGCCCGACTGAGCAATCCCAGTTCTCCTCCACAAATTTTAAAAGAAGTCCACAACCTCTTTACCTATGCAATCCAGGTCTTCAGTGATCATTCCATCCACAAGCCTCAAGGAAAGAATTCTGTTAAGACTTCACCTTGCTTTCACTGAACTATGAAAGAATTTTGTGTTCCTATCACCCGCTTTCAGCCAATTTTTGCGTGACTTCTATTTCAAATAAATCTCCTCCCTCTGCAGAACTTCTCCATACTTGCTAAGAAGATCTTTCTCCATGAGGAAGTCCACTTCATCCATTCCTTCCACCATGACTTTTGTGTTCAAAGCCCCGCCCCAACTCTCCTTCAAGCCTTCTCTTTTCATCAAAAATATTACCAAACACCTCCCTATTCCAAGATTTTAATTTCTGTTTCACAAAACTAAGCTTTTTGAAAAATTGATAAGCCAAGAACCCTTCCACCACAGGGGTCTCTTTCCACCACCCAACTACACATTCTTTAAAGCTTGGTTCCCTAATCCACATCTTTTCCACCTTGAAGGGACATCAAATTGGAACTTCATCTTTCTACACAACCAAGGAAACCGGGAAATGATCCGAACTTGAAATGGCTAAAACCTCAGCCTCAAAAACCACAGGGGCTAAATTCCAATCCCCTGCAAGGAAGAATCTATCAAGTTTCTCAGCAATATTAGAAAAGCCTCTATGTCTATTAGTCCATGTAAACTCCCCACCTTTAGCTACCACTTCAAATAGAGAATTCCCATCAACAAAAGCTTGGAAGTCTGATTGCGACCGACTCAACCTCCTCACCCCTCCACACTTCTCAGAGGAAGAAAGGGTGGCGTTAAAATCTCCAGCAACAATTTCTAAAGACGGCCTCACTTCCTCTAGATGCTTAGAGATATCCCCCCATAATCTGCACTTATCTACAGCCAAAGTCAGCCCATAGACATTAAACAGAAAGCAAGAGAAGTTCATAGTCTTTGAAATCACCTTAACCAACTGCCAATGCTTAGAACTTGAGACAACTTCCACTTAAACAGCCAAAGGATTCCATAGAATACCTAGCCCACCTGACGCCCCATCTGAATCCACAAAGTTTCCAGACCATCTCTACTTTACCATGAAGATACAAGCAGTTGCTTCACGACCCAACTTAGTCTCCTGAATACAAATTACTTCCGGCTTGGCCTAATCAAAACCTCTTTTGATCAGACATCGCTTATTAGGGGCATTGCAGCCCGTGGCATTCCAGGTTAGGAACTTCATTGCTGTCCAGGAGAGAATAAGTCTCTCCTGGATCTTAGAAGTCTTCTCTATCCCTTCATGTTGCCTGCTTCCTCGAGCAACTTCTGCCTATTCTTCTTTCCTCTCAAGTTCCCTTTAAACTTAGAGGGGTTTAGTTTAGTCTATTTGATAGTCCTAACCTCTGTCTCCCCTATTTCTGTCGATAGCCCCAGAGAATCATCACTAAATTCTTCCTCCTCCTCTAACTCCAGCTCTACTGATAAACCA
The DNA here is from genome assembly GCF_030272615.1 of Cryptomeria japonica. Classification (NCBI taxonomy): domain Eukaryota; kingdom Viridiplantae; phylum Streptophyta; class Pinopsida; order Cupressales; family Cupressaceae; genus Cryptomeria; species Cryptomeria japonica. The sequence goes on along the minus strand of NC_081410.1, from coordinate 364,272,569 downwards.
TTCACCTTGCCTAGGGACATGTGGATGTCCTTAAAACTGATTGCTTTACCATCCACATTCTCAATCAAATCCTCTACAACTACCAGGGTCTTGGCACTTAAACCCATCTCCTATCCCTTCAACCTATCTGCCGAGGTGTTGTAGAACCTATGTTGGGTTGGATAACCCCCACCAACTGTACAATCCTTTACCACGGACCTATACTCAACCTCCATTATCTTCCCTTCTAAAGGAGAACCAACACCCCCACCATTTCCCATACAAGCTTGACCCACTTTTTCCTCTCCTAGACAATCTCCTTGAACCTGAAGAAGTTGAACCGCCAGCTCTTCCACTCTGCCCTGCATCATCTCAATAGACTTTACTCCATCCAACGCATCGGCCTTCTATAGTTTACTTCCATCCCTTCTTGCATGTCTGGGTTGTGGCAAAGAACCTCATCCCTTATGGCCCTCGAAACCAAACTTAGATTGGTCTTCTGAGTTCCCAAGCTCTGGACTACTTCCGAGCCTGCTAAAAGCTGCTCCTCTAGAGCACGATCTACCCTTCCTTTCCCCTTTTGTCCAGACAAGCAATCTCATTCCTCATGACCCCATTCTTTACAGGACTTACATTTGACCATGATTTCTTCTATTTCTATATCTTGTCTCCATACACCCTCTAGAGACCTAATCTCATCAACCTTCAGGAGCCTCACCCTAGATGAGGCTTCCACATAATATAGATTCGGGCATACATGCATGAACTAAGTTTATCAACTGCTTCATCCGACTTGATGAATCTCCCTATCTTCTCACCTATACTCTTGAAGACTTCCTCCTTCCAGTATTCATGCGGGAGATTGTACAATCTTATCCAAACAGGAATCTCCTCAATGGTGTCTTGTCTTGGGTCAAAATTAGGGGTCCAATCCTTGATTAAAAAACCAACTCCCGACATCAAAAAAGGTCCTGAGTCCATCAGTGCAATCTTCTCCTCAGTCGACCCGGTGATGATAAGACAAAACCCATTTGTTAGAGTTTTTATCTCGAAGTGGTTCCCCCATTCTTCATTGACCCAGTTTCTCACTTTGGAGAAAGCAGACCAATCACCTCCCCATTTCATGAAAAAATCCCTATCATGCAAGATTTGTACTGACTCCTTCCAAGCCTCTGATTCAATGCAAATGCTAATCGTCTGCTTCTCAGATGTTGTCAGTATCCCAACAAGGGAAAGGTCTTTTGTGGGTACCTGGAATTTCTTCTTCAACCTTTCCTCCTACTACTGCTTGTTCCATTTCAGAAAGCTTAGATACCTTGAATGTCCCCATTTGGATTTATCATGCTCAAAAGGAAATCGGTTATTCCCCCAGCTGAAAACCTCTCTTCATCTCCTACTGATGCCACTGATTTGAATGCGGTGGACACCATGGCTGCTAGTTCACCCTTTGTCCATGATCGTGATCCCATCCTCGCAATCAAGCAACACCTCCTCCTGAAAACCCTAGCTTCCTCCTACGCTCCTCCATCCATTACAAAATTATTTTATAAATAAAACCTTTCGGATCCCAAACTAATGTTGGCTTCACTAAAGTGCAAGATGTCGGTGTCGATGTTGGTGCCAGTGATGACCTTGATTACTCCAATGTTGGTATATGCGGGTGTATGCCTCCAATGCTGGTATTTGTCGGTATATGCCTTCTAGATATTCTTGTTGCCATCAATGAAAACATATGAATCCAATGAGTGTCAATTGCCAAGAATCTCCCCCTTTGGCATTGATGGCAACACTCATGTGAAAAATGGATTCCCTGCTAGTTCTACTGAAACTTAAACATGCTCCCCCTTAGCTGATTGACTATGTTTGCAATATACTCTCTGTCTGATATCCTCCCCCTAGGACTATATATATATATATATATATATATATATATTTTTTTTTTCACAGACATATAATCCCCCTTTGGCATCAATGCCAAAGACCGGTGAAAGAATTGAAATAATTGTTACAAATTACTTTACCGAAGCTTGACCAATTTTAAGATTTCTGGATAAGATTTCTCTAGAAACTGTATATAGGTATCCCAACCAGTTTTGAATGTTTTAGATAAGGAGTCCACTCAGTAAATGTGCAAGTGATTATTTCTCAATGACTTCTATCAGTGTAGGCTTTGCAAGCATAGCCATGAATTCCCTCTTATGTACACCAAGTGAATCCAATCATGGACTCACCAAACCTCTGAGACTCCTTGCTCTCTGAATGATCTTGTCTCTTTCCTTTTCAAAAGAAAAAATTTGGTTCTCCAAAGTCAAAATTTGTCTAGCAATAGATGTTGTAAGTGAAGTTAGTCCATCAAAAGAATTAGCAATATTAGCAATCTTTTCTTGTAACTCCTTTATCCTCTTATCTACATTTGTTGTAAGAATCTCTATATTACAACAGACCTTGTCTATGTTAGTACACTATTTCAAAGAATTTTCAATAAGTATAAGTTTCTCTCCAATATTCCTTTTCTCTATCTCAATAATTGGGTCAAAAGTTGTTTTCTTAGCCAAAGTAAATCTTTCAAGTGCTCATCGATCGGAAATCTATTGTAATGATTGAAAGTTTTTAGATATGTACTTTATCAATACCTTAAGCTTACTAGGAGGGCTTGCTTCATTTTCAATCATACATTCATGTATCAATCTATATAAAACTATTATTGATTGATCTATTATTCCTTTGTCTGTAGATCCCTCCTTCATTAGCTTTTGATTAGCCATCATCATTAGCTTTGTGGGACTCATCTCTATGACTGATTTCTTCCCAACTTGAGAGGTGTCAATTGCTAAAAGTTTTGCTAAGGAATCAACTATCGGTTCAGTCTCCTTTTCATTTTCTTTCTTTTCCTCATCCTCTCCTGGTTTATCCCTTTTCTCATCCTCTTTTGCAATGGTGGCTTCACCACTTGGTGTAGTATCTGTTACTGCCGGTGGATGATTATCCACAATATTATCTTTATCCTATATATTATCTGCATTTCCCTTACTCAGACTGTACAAATGTTGTCTCTATTTATATAGTATGTGCACTCTCATCAATTTTAGGTTTATCTACCAGTTCATTCAAAATTTGATCTGAGCTTCCCAAAATTTCTTTCCCTTTAGATCTGTCCAAAATGGTGGGAGTTATTGCCTTAGCAAATTCTTCTTGAGAAGTAAGGAAATCAGGATTCTTTTGGAAGAATTTATCCCAACCATCTCTGGTCTCATTTATTATTTAATTGACTCTACCCATCATTAATCTTATTTATCGAGGTTTGCTACTAAAGATTGTTCTATTTGCAACTTTTATACATCTTTTCATTTCCTCATTATTTATAGTACCACAAATGCCTAAAAGTTCAACTTCTTTAATCTCTTTGTCCCTCTTGATTCCATCTAACTTATTATACAATGATAAAGGAATTTCCTTCAAAATATCTACCAAAGCCTTCTTATATATGTCTAAATATAATAAAATTGCTTCTTCCATTTCATTTTGCTAATTATCATCTAAATATTCATAGAAATTTGATACATTCTTCAAAATTCCATCTTTAGTTACCTCATCTATTAATTCTGCACAAGTCATTCGGGGGATGATGGTAACATTACCAGATTCAATTGCTTCATCTATCTCACTCTTTTTCTTCTTGTTGGGGGTTGCAAGAGCGAATAGAGCAGGCTTCCTCTTCTGAGTAGGTTTCCTTGTCAGAGGTGTGGATGTTGTTGTTACCTTTCTTACTAGCTTCCTCCTTGGCTCTACCTTCTTCTCTTCTACCGGAGGCTTGTCAGCTTTCTTCCTTTGTACCCTTCTGAATGCAAGAGGTTTATTATCCTTTGCATTAGAGTCCAAAGTGATAGGAGATATGAAATTTTCTAGCCTCTTTACCTATGGAGCACTACTGACTGCCGGTTGATCTACTGGTTTAGATCCAGAACCTAGTTCTGTATCTATCCTGTGAATTATTTTTTGAATGAAGGTAGACATTTTGTCTATTTTCTTTTCCCTCCTTTTCTTATTGAAGCCAATTTTAAATTCAAGATCCTTCTCCTTAGCAATACAAAAGTGTTTAGCCTTATCATCCAAAGGAGCATCAATCAGAATTTTAGCACATAGTTCCAGAATATTATCATCAACTTCATACCCCAATTTAGTGACCCATATTGTTCTAGGTTCCACCTCTTGCATGAGAGTCTTATCTTTTTTTACCATGAAGTTCTTCATAATGTGTTTGGAGATTCTCTCCCTCAGTCTCATGTTCTCTTGAATAGTTTTAAAGAAGCCCCAAAGCTTTTCATCCATGTTGCTGCCAAGACTGGTGATTGCATCATTAATCTGCATGCCTACCAGTATGTCATGAGTCCATTGTTTCTTTCCCAAACCTGGTAGCTCATTCATGAAATACAACATTAAGCAGACAATAAGATTCCCAAACTAGAATGTTCCTTTCTTGACACCTTTGATTATTCCAAGATATATCATTAATTCACTTCTTAACCATTTACACAAATCATACTTTCCATTATTCTTTATCATTTGATATGTAGCATAGATATAGGAATTGGAAATAGAGTTCAATCGACTTGATTGTGTTACCTTGTAGCCGATGATCATGCTAGCAAATTTCACATCTGTATCTTTAATGGTGTTGACCCTCATTGACCTTCTATCATGGGTTGCGACGGTGAGCTTTTCAACCTCAATGTTGGAGATCTTCTTCCCTAGTTCCTGCTTGATTTTGGGTAAGCTAGTGACTTCTTAAATTGCTTCTTTGGTGATCATGTGAGGTCGGTCCAACCAGATGAATTCATTATGGACCCTGATCAGAACATATATAATCATTTCATCCTTGAATTTTGGTATATACATTTCAGTTTACCCTAGGTCTTCAATGATTTGATGTTCTGGTTTGATTGTTCTGGAGTTGCCTATTATCATAGATTGATACATTCTCTTGATTTCCTCAGTGCCTAAATCCTCCAAAATGCAGTGAATATAAGCCCTGATATCTTCCACATAAACTATGCCATCAGGAACCCTTGAGAATGCACCAGTCGAGTCTTCCTTCATTGCAATTTGAGGAACTTCCTTGAAAATAGGTCTAAGCCTATCCTTAACCTCAACAAAAGTGGGATTCACAATGAAAGTAGGAGCAGATGATGATCCAGATGTCATTTCAAAGAAATACTTGGATAACAATCATCGGTTTAAAGATCTTGATCACTGCTGGAAATTCTTTATAATCCCTTTTTCACTCTTGATTGCCTATGATTCACCTTTGCTTTGTTCTTGTTTTCTCAAGTGTTGGGTGAGTGAAAATGAGTCCATTTTCCCCTTTTTATTAGTGAGTAAACCCTAATTCATCACTGTCATGAATGCTTAGTGGTGCGCCCTACCGGATATCAGTTTCACAATTTTATGCTGGATAAACCTCCATCAATGATCAATACCACTCTCCAAATCTCTTTCCAGTTCTCTTTCAGGGAATATGCAAGATTTACAATGAATTTTCCAACCCCTAAGATGTATGCCTCAGTTACCAGTTGAATTTCCTATCGGTGCAGGAATGCTCTGTTCTATCGGTAGAGTTATTGGTGTAGTTACTAGTGTAGTTGCATCTTTACTTGGTTCTTTAGACTTTCTAACCCATCTCTTGGTGTGATCTTGTTGTAATTCATCTACCTTTTGCTTTCCTTTCTCATTTCCTTTGTCATTTCTAACTGGTTTAGTCTTGCTTCTGCAGTACTTAGCAATATAACCTATTTTGTTGCATGCATAACATGTAACATTGTTCTTTTGAATTGCTTTGACATATCCGGTGTCATTCCTTGACCTACATTGATTAGCTAAATATCCAAACTTTCCACATGCATGACACTTAAAATTCATTCTACAATCTTCTGACTTATGACCATATTTCTTACAATTTGTGCATTGACCAGGAACTGAATTGTAGTCTTGATTTGCTCTATTTCTACATTGTTTAGCCATATGCCCAAATTTATTACAAACAAAACATCTACCATTGAATTTGTAAGCATTAGATTGCCTTACCGGTTTTCTCTAGTCTGATGAGTTGTGCATACCGGTTGTCTGATCTTCATTTGCAATACTAGAGCTTTCACCTTGTACAAATCCAAGTCCACTAGAATCTTCACTCTACCTTTGTCTTTTCAATAAATCATCCAACTGTGCAACACTAATCTTGAATTTTTCTTTATACTCACTTGCAGTAGTTAGATCATCTCTCAGAGTCATTATTTGTCTCTCCATCTCTTGTTCATTATTCCAGGATTGTACCAAATCACTTCCCAACATATCATTCTCATGAGCCAATCTGCCACATTCTTCATATTTGTTCTTCAGAGATACGAAAATATTTTCTTCCTTCTTCTTTCTATCCTCAATATCTTTTGACATCCTCATAGTCAGGTCTTGCATTTCATTCTTCATTAGCATGTTTTGTTGACTTAGCTTCTAACATTGTTCCTTAAGTGCATTTTTCTCTTCATCATCCTGGTTTTACAAAAGTTCCTTCCTCCTAGCTTGAGCTGATGATAACCTTTCTTGCAGAACAAGAATGAATTCATTAGCAAAATTCAATTCATCTTGCAGTTTTAAGTTCTTCATCCTTTCAACATCATAATCCTCAAGTGCCATCTCATGTTGCTTCTCCATAGCCATATTCAATGATTATGGTTTCAGGATCTTCCTCAAGCTATTAAACTTCCTCTGAGGAACCAAGATCTGATACCAATTGTTGGAATGCAATGAATCCAAGAACACTAAGAGGGGGGGGGGGTGAATCAGTGTTCTGCCAGTAATACAAGATTCTACCTTATTACAACATACACATATAAACCAATAAATGAAGAAACATATAACATGAAGTAAATAAACCAACCACATGAATGAACACCATAATACACTAAATTTATTCATGGAAAACCTCAAAGAGGAAAAACCACAGTGGGATTTGTGACCCACAATATCAATTCACTAGCCATATGAAAGATATTACATAGCATGGGGATCTATACATGCAGGAAGGCACACTTCCTAGAGTACACTACTCAACACAAAAGAGTCTCACTAACTACAAGCTTCTGTAGAGATAAAATAGTAATGGTGAACTCACAAAATGCATCTGCAATGCCAAAAAGAGTTTCGGTTATAGCTTTGTTCTGTACCAGTTCATAAAAACCTAAACCCTTTAACCGGTATCTCCTTTCCTCTAGGAATACTTTACAAACCATCTACTGATCATTACATGATATAAATTTTGCATACAAATGACCTACATACATATCCTTCGCATCATGCTATTCTATTTCCTTGTCATATATCAAAATGACCTAATAAACTAACTTATATACCCTTTACAAACAATATGCCTTATGTCAGCTTACAATACATTATAAAAGATATTCAATGTCGGCTCTATACAATAATTACAGAATGATTTTACAAATAAAACCTTTTGGATCCCAAATTGATGTCGGCTTCACTGAAGTGCAGGATGTCGATGTTGGTGATGACCCTGATTACTCCAATGCCGATATCTATCGATGTATGCCTCCAATGCCAGTATCTGTCTCTATATGCCTTCTAGATAATATTGTTGCCATCAATAACAACATATTAATCTAATGAGTCTCAATTGCCAATAGTTGTGTATGTTCAAAATAATGAAATTGATAAACCAGTTTTTCTACAAGAGGTAGAGAAGGTCAGACATGAAGATTTGCAGGATCTAGATCAAGAAAATGTTGATAATTGCCAAGTTCTAACATATTTTTTTTTATGAGTTACCATTTTTTGTGAAAGAAGAAGGCAATGAAACTCAAATCACAGCAATATAAGCTTCAAGACAACAAGAAGAGGTTCAAGATTTTGATGTTTTGACAACTCATAAAAGCTACTACAAGGTAAAAGACAGTCCTCTCCCACAAAAAAATGAAAATGAGAATGAGGAGGACTAGTTTTGGGATGACCTTGAGCTATTTGTATTAAAATTAGATATCAATCATTCATCTTCATAGAAAGCAAATCTAGAACAATAGTGTGTTATCAAAGAAGTAGATATTGATGCTTAGATTCAAGGTGATTTATTTGATGAGCTTCCTTTATTTGTTAATAATGAGGACAAAACTATGTTTGAACTAATAAATTTGGTAAGATGTGATCAACGAGAGCAAGAAAATGGCATTGACATGGTGTTGGTCCATGAGCAGTCAAGTGAGAACAGCGTTGTTGAGAAAGTTCAAGAGCTTGATTTGGAAGAAAATATGGTTCAAATTGAGTAGACTAGTGTAATACCCTAAAATTGGTCACCTAAACCATGAGCCCCTAATCTTGACAACATCACCAAGGTCCTAACCAAAGGAAATTAAATCAACTGTGACCACACAATTAATTAATTCTTCAATCATAAATGTCACATGGCAAGTGAATTATTCTATATTAATTAAATCATTCCAAGTAAATCATTTTGATCAATTATCCTTTTTAATTTATTAAATATCCTAACATATTTAATTAATTAATAAATTTTCCATTTAATCATAAAAAAGGAATTAATTTATTACAAAAGAGGAATCAATATGCAAAGCAAGAGTTAAATTGAAAATAAAATTAAAAAATTGAACTGGGAGAGAAATCAAACTTGAGATGTTATTTCTTCTTCTAAATTGAGATAACTTGAAATCAGAAAAGCAGTTAATTGAATTATTAATCTTTCTCTAAAATTGGAACTCAAAACTTTTGAGAAAAGAAGTTTAGTTGCATTGAAAAGACTTTTTTCTTGAATAAATCAAAGAAATCACATGGAATCACCTATTTTTTATCTCGAGTGCATGAAATTATTTGAATTTTATCTCCAAAGCAAACTCAAACTTATAATTTGAATGCATTTCAATCAAACTATAATTGGAATCTATCTCAAGGTTAACTGAATTTGATCTCTAAAACATACAATTTGGAGGATGGAGAGCGGTCGGGTCTAGAATTCAAATTTTCTGAGCGGGAGTTCTTGCTCAGCACCGAGACAACTTGTTGCAGAAGATTCAGAGAATCCTACAGAAGGGGGGATCTGAGGTTGTAAGGATATCGATGCTCCCTTGGATTTGGGGGACCCAGGGGAGGACCAAGACCACGTGAAGAGTGGATAACAGGAGGCAGTAGGAAAGGTCAGGTTCAAATTTAAAAACTAGAAGGTGACAACTCAGAATGACCTCTAGGATAGCAAGCGGCTAGTGGTTCAGAGAACACGGTGGAAGGTAAAGTATCTTTTGGAAGGGACCTCGAGAATCCGACGATCCTAGAAGATCTTAAGGGGGGACACAGTTTGAATGGACATATTGGCAAGTGGTCCTCTCTATTTGGGGTCAACCCAAAGGTAAGTCTTCAATGCCCCCGGTTAAAAATACCTTGAATGTGTCTCAAGGAAAGTTTGCCATCTCTGTTCCAAACCAAATCATAGACCATAATATTTCTAGAATGGAAAATAAATTGATTGGTAATTTTTTGGGGATGAGACCGAATATAGAGGTCATCTGCGGATTTTAAAAAAAAAGTGGAACTTGAAAGGCCAAGTAGATGTGGTTGCAATGAACAAAGGTTGTCTATCCTTCTCTTTATCTTGTGAGGAGGATAGAAGAAACATTCTCTGTAGTGGATCCTGGGCAATTGGAAAATATATCATGTACATCCAGAAGTGGTACCCTAATGCAGGAATAGAAAAAAAAAATTTGGTTCAAGTTCCGGTCTGGATTAAACTCCCTGGGCTCCCAATGGAATACTAGCAGGAAGATGTGCTTGCAAGAATAGCCAATACCTTTAGGGAGCTTATTTCTATTGATCAGGTCATGACATCCAGAAGAAGGCTTATTTATGCTAGGATTTGTTTAGGAGTTGGACCTGATACGAACATGCCATAGGAGATAGAGATAAAATCTAAACTTGGGAAGTGGAGGTAGAATATTGTTTATGAATCAATCCCTTTTGCCTGCTTTCATTGTAAAAAAATAGGACACTGGGCTAAAAAATTCCCAAATAATGAGGTCAAATCTCATCCCCAAGCTAAGGTTTGGAAAAAAGTAGATAGCTCTTTGAAATATTTGGATTCTAATAATCTAGATCAGGAAAAACAGTCTCAGGTTGGAAGGACAAAGGTAGAACTCATCAATGAAATGGGAAATGAATTGAAGAAAGGAGATAGTGAAAAAATAGATCATCAGGAGATGGAGCAAAGAGGCAAAGATCCAGGGCATGGAGAAAGAAAATCTAAAGACAATAAACAAAATGAGGAATCATAAGAGGATAAGACAGAGTTAATCTCAGATAAGTATGAGAGTAATGGAGATAAAAAATCCAAAAGCAACAAAGAGGAAGGAGATAATTTTAACCTTGTATCTAGTTCTCTTGAATTAGATAAAGAAACAGACTGGATTCAAGATGTCCAACCTAATAACATTCTGGATCAAGGGTTTCTCGAGATCTCATTAGCTTCTCCAGTAAGGTAAAGCTGACCTTTTTGGAGGAAAAAGAACCAAAATGGGGAGATGAGGAAGACATCAAAAAGGTACTGGGGAAGAGTGAATCAAAGCAGGAGGAAGAAGAAGTAGAAAAGGACAAAAGAAAGAACAAGAAAAAAAAATGAATAACAATAACATTAATAATAGTACATTGACTAGAAACACCAGAAGCAGGCTTGGGGATGTGGGCGTGCAACATACTTATCTAGGAAGACATTCAAATCCTAAAAAGAGGTCAATGGAAACAAGAAGGAATATTGTAGATGGGACTCAAAGAAACATCTTTGAGGTAGGTATTTCTAAAAAACCATGAAGATCATCTCTTGGAATATTCGAGGATTGAACAGTCCTCACAAACATGATTTAGTTAAAAGTATGATTAGAGATAAAAACCCTGATATTTTTTTGATTCAAGAAACCAAGATGGCAAAAGATAAAGTAGAAATTTTGAATATGTTCAAAAATGGAGGAGTTAGTGGAGGGATTTCAGAAGGTGCCTCAAGAGGTATTGTTACTTTCTGGAACAAAAACAATGTAGAAGGAGAGGTGCTAATTCAAGACAACAACTTGGCTTGTATTAGATTTAAGCATCTTAAAAATTGCACTACTTGGGTCTTAACTATTTTGTATTCTCCTAACACTAAGACCAGCAGAATTGATTTGTGGAGAAATCTTACTTTGTTAAGAAGCAGGTTTGTTTAGGATAGTTGGGTTATTATGGGAGATTTCGGCACCTCTTTGAAGGAAAATGAGAAAAAGGGAGGGAGTCAAGCTAATTTGGATAGTAGATTGGACTTGATGGACTTTATTAACAATAATGCTATCCATGACCTGGAGCTACAAGGAGTTAAATTTACCTGGACTAATAGAAGGAGTGGAGAGGATTTAATTCAGGTTAGACTTGATAGAGCTCTTCTATCTGTAGATTGGTTTAACCTTCATGTCTGTTCTTTATCTTCTCACATAAGGGCAGGATCGGATCATTACCTAATTACCTTTATGGTGGAGGCAAAGAATAGAAGGATGCATTTCCCTTACAAATTTGAAATAATGTGGACTAAACACCTGGATATGGAAAGCAAGATTAAGAATTGGTGGCAGGTCAGTATTGAAAGAAATGCCATGTATAGAGTGGTTAAAAAGCTGAAGATTGTAAAAGAAAATGTTAAGAAGTGGAATAAGGAGTGCTTTGGGAATATCTTTGCCTTGAAAGCCACAATCCTCTTAGAGCTAAAGGATATTCAGGATGAGATATAGAATAATGGTTATACTAATACTTCAAGAGATGTTGAAGATGTTATCCTTATGAGATATCATGACATAATAGCCAAAGAAGAAACCTACTGGAAATAAAGATCAAGAAATGTTTGGTTGAAGGAAGGGGACTAAATACTAAATACTTCCACATGTCCACCCTAAGACATAAGGCCATTAATAGAATATCTTAGATTAAAGTGAATGGCAGAAGTGTTGAAGAAGAAGAACCCATGAGCAGGGTTGCTATGGATTTTTTCTCCAATCTACTTGCTAAGGATCAAAATTTGGATATGCAAGCCCAAAAGAATCTTCTTGAATGCATTCCTACAATCTTAGGGGATGATTAGAATTCTCAATTTATTGCTATCCCATCCCATGATGAGATTCTAAAAGCTGTGAACTCCTTTGAAGGAAACAAGGCCCCAGGCCCGGATGGTTTTACCATGTTCTTTTTTCAAATGTACTGGCATATTATTGGAGATGATGTGTCCAGAGCTGTGATAGACTTTTTTGGTGCTAAAATTTTTTTGAAAGAGGTAAATGGCACTTTTATTGCTCTTATCCCCAAAAAGATGGGGGTTGATTCTATGGTCTCTTCAAACCTATTAGTCTATGCAACTCTCTTTATAAGATAATTTCCAAGGTTCTAACTTCTAGAATCCTGAAGTTGCTTCCCTCTATCATATCTCCTCAGCAAAGTGGTTTTGTCCTAGGAAGACAAATCTTGGACTTGATCATCTCAGTCCATGAAAATATCCATTCTTTGTCTAACTCTAAAAAAGAAGGTTTTTTTCTGGAGCTTGACCTATCTAAAGCCTATGACAGAGTGGATTGGGATTTTATGATGGATGTGTTCTCTGCTTTTGGCTTCAGTTCTAGAAGTATTAATCTTATCAGACAATTAGTCTCCTTAGCTTCTTTCTCTATTTTAATGAATGGATGTCCTTCTCCTTTCTTTAAAGATTCTAGAGGACTCAAGTAGGGAGATCCCCTCTCCCCGGTTATCTTTATTATAATGGCAGAGTGTTTGGGGAGATGTATTGGGAAGCTGGTTGAGAAAGGGGAGTTTTGTGGATTGAATCCATCTTCTGTAGATCAAATCTATTCCCATCAACAGTTTGTTAATGATTCTATAATAATGGGGAAAGCTATGATGTAGGACTCTAGAAGTTTAAGAATGCTCTGGATAGTTATGGTTTAGCTACTAGACAACTTATTAATTGGTCTAAAAGTTTTGTTTATTTTATCAACACCCCAGAGAGAAGGAGGATTAAAATAAGTAATAGCTTGGGTTGTCAATTAGGGAGTCTTCCTACATCCTACTTGGGGCACCCCTTATTCCATGATCCACTTGACACTTTTTGGGGAGCTTTGGTGGATAAATTCCACAAGAAGCTAACTGGCTGGAAGGGTGCTCTTCTAAGCCAAGTTGGTAAGGTCCAACTACTGAAATCTACTCTTCAAATTATCCCTCTTCATGCCATTAGTCTCTTTAGAATTCTTGCCAAGTATGCGGAGGCTATTGAAAAGATTTAGAGAAATTTTTTATGGATAGGGGTTGAGGAGAAGAAGATAATGAATCTGATTGCCTGGGATAAGGTATGCAAGCCAATAAGAAAGTGATGACTGGGTCTTAGAAGAATAAGAGACATAAATGAGTTCCTTATGGCCAAGCAGATTTGGAAAGGGTATAAAAATTAGTGAGAGTGGAAACTGATATGGGACAACAAGTATAAAAGACAATGTCCAACTCTTCAAAGCTTCCTTAAAGTGGAAAATATTCCAATTGGCTCCAACATTTGGAAAAATGTTTCTAGAACAAGAGACTTAATTTTTAGAGGTGAAAAATGGAAAATGGGGAAAGGGAATCTTATCCAATTCTGGGATGATTCTTGGTTGCTAGAGTCCCCTTTGACTAAAAATCCTAAGTGGAGTAGATTTCAGAACCAGTGCAAGGAAAGATTTGGATCTATGGTGGGTGATTACTGGGAAGATGGACAATGGAAGGATTTATCTCAGGTGGATCAGTCCTTGGGAAGTTTGAACAAAGTTACAAACTCTATGGTAAGGGTTGAAGAGGAAGACCAATTAATTTGGAAACTCACAGCAAGTGGTACATTCACTTTGGCTTCTCTTTATTATCACCAGTACTCTAACATGGAAAGCCCATGCTGGGCTAAGGCATGGGTGAAAGGCCTCAGCCTTAAGATTAACCTTTTTTTCTGGACAACCCTTCAAGATAAAATTCTAACAATTGAGAATATCAGAAAAAGAGGTATGAGCATGCCTAGTGTTTGTATTCTATGTAAGAAGAATGAGGACACCATTAATCATATGCTCTTTCATTTCCCTTTCTCTGTTGATGTTTGGAGAAGATGTTTGGACCACTTCAAAATCAGTCGGGGCTTCCCAGAGTTGATTCAAGAGGTTTTCAACTCTTGGCATCATCCTTCAAGGAATAAGTCTACTACTTTATTGTGGAAACTTTCCTTACCTCATATGTGTTGGGGTATATGGAAAGAGAGAAATGATAGAGTTTTTAGAGAGAAGGTTTCTAAGGCTAAAATTGTGTTTGAGAAAATAAAAAAAAATTATAGTGGAAAATATGAATATCATAGGAGGCATTGATAATCCTCAAGACAAGGATGATCAATTTATCTACAATAAGTGGAGATTAAAGGGTTGAGAGAACTTCCATATCAATCCTAGAGAGGGTGTGATATAGGTCAACCCACCCAATGGGTGGATGAAAATTAATTTTGATGGTGCTTCAAAGGGTAATCCAGGTGTTGCAGCATGTGGAGTGGTCCTTAGGGACGAATGGGGAACATGAAAAATCATAAAAAGCATCCCCATAGAAAATCAAACAAACCATGCAACTGAAGCTATGATGGCTTACCATGGGATGATCCTTTCTAAGGAAGCCAAATGCACTAGAGTCTGGTGTGAAGGAGATTCATTGAACATAATCAATTGTTTAAATATGAAATTCCCACCTTCTTGGTCAATTAGCAATTCTATTAAAGCGACTAAGAAAATTAGTGAGGAATTTGAAATGTGTGTTTTTACACATGTATAGGGAAGCCAACTCCTACGTTGATTGGGTTGCCAACCTGGCTTGCCAATCGGAAGACATCATTACTAGTTATGGTGAAAGTGAGATTGCAAGTGAAATGAAATCCCTGCTTAATCTGGACCACAGCAAGGCTAGGTAACATGGTACTTTTAATGATAATTTCTAATGCCTCTTCCACTTTTTTTGATGCAAGGTTATTTCAGAGGTAATGAGCATTTATATAGGTGTCTTATCATAATTGTCTAGCATAGATTCTGGGCATTTTTATAGGGCATCCACATAAACTAGAGAAGAGGTTTTGAAGTAGTGAGAAGGAATTTTAAGGAAAGTGCAGAAAAAATGGGAGGTAATAAGAAAAGATTCGAACCCACCTCTTGCTCAGACTGGAGAAAGAATAGAGAAGTGTGGGATATCCTTTAGCAGGGGGGTCTGAATGTGTTCATGGAGAAGCTAAGTGGGAAAGATCCCACAACTACCAACTATTTCATCGAGAACTAGAAAAATGGAAAAATCCCGGTCGGGTCCCAAATGATGAATGTTGATGAGGAGGTCATTGCTGAGGCTACGAGGATGATTACTACATGCATGAAATTTTATAGGGACTGCAGTATATCAGATTAAGCAGCGGACAAGTTCCTAGTCACAGATGATGAGAGGAGAAAGATGGTGAAAATTGACAATTCCTACCATGCCCCAAAGAGGATTTGCAAGCCATGGAGGTTTGTTTTATTTGCTTCTATCGCCTACATTACTTTGGATGGTAGGTTTACTAGAGCCTATGGTCATCACTTTGTCCTGCTCAACCATTTCTGCCATGGGGAAAAGGTGAGCTTGCCTTGTTACCTAGCCTATTCTATGGACCACACTATCAAGGAGGTTCAGAAAGATCCCAAAGGTGACCATGCCCTCCACTAGGGGCTTATGGTTCTAGTTTATAAAATTCTTAAGGGGAAATGCATTGAAAAGACTATTAAAGGAAAAAATGCAAGAGATGAGACTACAGAGAGTGAAGCCAGTGAATTCAACTTTGATTCAGAGACTGAGGGAAATTCGGAAGAGACTAGTAAAAAAGGGAGGAATAAGGATAAGAGGAAAAGGATTGTGGTGGATTCAGACATTTCAGAGTCTGAAACTGAATACTTTGAGAAAAAATTTATTAAAAAAAAGAAAGGGAAAGCAATTGGAAAGCAGATTCAAAGGAAGAATATGAAAAAGGGAAATAAGAAAGACATCAGCCATGTTCTGGTTGATTCTGAGTAGGAAGTTGAGGAGAACAAGAAGGATGAGGGTTGGGATAAAGAGGGGGAGGAAAACCTAGTGATGGGCAACATTAAGGGTTTGAATACCACAAGTTTGTAAAAGGATGATAAAGGGGATAAAAGTGGTATTGGTGATTAAGATACCATAGAAGCTTTATGTGATACCATCGAAACCATGGTGAAGGATATTAACAGTTTGAAGACTGATATGATGGCTATTACAAGAGTTACGGTTGGTGATAAACCCCTAGCGGAACATGTTAAGGAACTGGTTGTTGTAGTTCACAATGTGAAAGCAATTGAATGTATGGAGGGTGAAATCATAGCAATGGAAAAAAAGGTCAATGGGATGAAAGATAACAAGGAGATTAAAGGAATGAAAAATAAAATGAACAATCTAGATAGCAGAATCAATAGACTCGAACTCAATGTTAAGAAGATTGTAGATCAAAATTTTCAGATCCTCAAAGCTTTGGTGGATAATATCAACATCCTAATCAATAGATTTGAGAACAATGCAGAGAAGGATGGTGATAAAGATTAGTCAGACAAGAAGGGTCATGAAAAGAGGACCAAAGCTAATAAAAGGACCTGATAGTTCTGATACTTAATATAAGTAAAGATCCAATAGCCAACAAGATGAGAGGGGGGGGTGAATCATAAAAACTTAATCTTCCATAAAAACATCAGATTCAACCTCGGTAACATATACTTTAGTAATATAACAATAACTATCAAACATGCAAACTCAAAAACATATAAACATCATAAACCTCATAACATAGGATTTAACGTGGCAACCCAAATAGGGAAAAACCACTATGGGATTTCGGACCCACTAAGAAATATACTCTTCTAGAGTATGCTCGGTTAAAAGCAAATCCTGTTAAAGATTACAAACACATTGCTAGATGTGACCCGGTTAAGGGATTTCCCTCAGATCTATTAGGATCTTCACTTTGTTAGAAGTGACCTTGTTAAAGGATTTCAAACACTCAATCAGAATGTCACCTTGCTAAAGGATTTACATATAAGACTATTAAGTCCAATCGGTTAAGAGATTTTTTGTCACTTTCATAAAATAACAGTAATAAAAATCTATCTGCAACTTCACATCTAAAATGCTAAAGCAGATTCCTATTCATTCAATACAATCTAGACATAGAACTAATCTTGTCTATCTGCTGGGCTTCTATACTCTATTATTCTAATAGGTCTTCAAGCTTCTATGCTCGGTAATCACTATGTAGCATCCCTATGCATACACTTGCCCGCATGCATTGTTTATCAATAGTTTCCTATTTATAAACAATTAGGTAACTGTTTAATCTCCTTGATCACATTTCCCATGATCAATGATAGCCATCAGATCTTCAATCTTGTAAAGGTTCAATGCATCTTTCGATCTAAAAACATTTTACCCCACCTTGGAACTTGCATAATAGTCTTGGAACTTGTGCCAGGGTATTGCAGTTCAATATGAGCTATAGATCTTCATGCCGACTTTCCATTGCCTTAGATTCATTAACAAACTTCTTCCACGACTCACCAATCATTTAACCCATTCCAACTCATCAGGTTCCTTCATTAAATACTGCATGTAAACATTTAATGCATTCTATTATAGCTCAGTTACAACTCGGTAACAACTCGGTGAATACTAAACTCCACTCGGTAGACATTTCGCCTTCACTAACCGATAGCGATAACCTTAGGGTTTACCGACTAGGTTCTTTGCTTGATAACATAGTATAGTATTAACCTTTACGATTTACAACATATGTATGATGTTAAAACAATCTAAAACATCATGATCTCATCATTGTCTGACTCGGTAGTAGTTGCCCATTGAATACCTTATTCATCATATTCTTTCCTGTGTCTTTTATTGACATCTTTATAATCTTCATCTCATACTTCTCAAGATATGGCAACATCATACTGAATTAGAAAATCAATTTCTTGACATCAGTGACAAAATAATAATAACAAGACATTAAAACATCTTTAATCAGTTATATCCATAATCATCAACAACCTTCTCAATATCCTTAAGAAATGCCAACAATCTTTCATTGTCTGTTAAATGCAATATTGCCAACAATCTCCCCCTTTGGCATTGATGGCAAAACCAATTGATTTGACCTTAATAGATTCGGATTGCTGTGATTCTGAAATGCTGAAATGCTCTCCCCCATACATTAGACTTCTCCTCATTTCTTCAGTCTTCTTCCCAATCTATAGTCTACTCACTTTTCTCTTAGTCTTCTCTCCAAAAAGAACTAAAACATAATTTCTTTCTATAAGAAGTGATTTCCTACTGTTGTGTATCAACTGAGTCTCGGTCAAAGCATTTGTCTTCAATTCCTGTTCCCTGTAATATTTTTTGTATTTATTCCAGTACACTTTTAGAAAACATCCTAAAGTGTATAACTCAGCATCAACTCCCAAAAGATATTCATTAGAGTCATCAGATTGATGCTTTCATTGAACTCGGTCAGTGAGCAGAAGATAGGGGTAGGACCCTTAACTTGCTTCTGAGATATTCAAAAGTGTCCTTTGGTAGTGGCTTGGTGAAGATATCTACTATTTGCTCCTTTGTGCTAACATATTCCAGCACCACTTTCTTCTCTTGAGCTTCTTCTCTAAGATAATGATATTTGACAGATATGTGATTTGCCTTAGAGTGCATAACAAGATTCTTTGAAATATTAATGGCACTAGTATTGTCACAGAATATAGTTACTAGCTCGATAATTTTCTCATTTATACCTTCCAATAGTTGTTTTATCCATGCAATGTTGGTACAGTTCAATGCTGCAGCAACATATTCAGCTTCTGTTGTTGACTATGAAACACATCCTTGTTTCTTGCTAAGCCAACTCACTAATCTTTCTCCTAAAAAGAAAGCTCCTCCACTTGTGCTTTTTCTATCATCAATGTTGCCTGCCCAATCAGCATCAATATAAACTTTTAAATCAAAATCATTTCGTTTCTGATATACTAAGCCATAATCCTCTATGCTTTTCAAGTATCTAAAAATTCTTTTGATTGTTGTCATGTGTGTTTCTTTAGGATCTGCAGAGAATCTTGCAACTATACCTACTACATGTGCTATGTTTGGTCTGCTGTGAACAACATATTGTAGTTTTCCAATCATGGATCAGTAGAGTGTCTCATCAATAGATGCAGATTCATCATTCTTAGATAATTTACAGTTGGTAGTCATAAGAGTACTTACTGGTTTTGAATCATTCATTCCAAATTTCTTCAAGATTTCCTTTATGTACTTGGATTGAGTAATCAAAATCTCATTTTTCATTTGCAGTATCTGTAAATCTATAAAATACTTTATCTCGCCGATTAATGACATCTCAAATTCTTTGCTCATTTCATTTCCAAAGTTCTTTCATAAAGAGTCATTTCCACAAAATATAATATCATCAACAAATATGGCTAAGATCAGTATTCCATTTTCATCATTCTTCATGTACATGTTTCTATTCTCACTTGTTCTTATAAAACCAATCTTAATCAAATAAGAGTGCAATCTTTCATACCATGCTCTTGGTGCTTGTTTCAAACCATATAAAGCTTTGTTTAAACAACATACCTGATATTTATTATTGTCTTCAACAAATCCTTCAGGTTGTTCAATGAAAACTTCTTCTTCTAATATTCCATTTAGAAATGTAGATTTGACATCCATTTGATATACCTTGAAGTTCTTGAAAGCAACATAGGCCAACAATGTTCTTACTCCTTCAAGTCTAGTAACAGGTGCAAAGGTTTCACCATAATCAATTCCTTCTTCTTGAGCATAACCTTTGCAAACTAATCTTGCTTTGTTTCGAATGACTTCACCTTTTTCATTTAACTTGTTTCTGAAAATCCACTTTGTACCCATTACATTTTTGTCCTTCGGTCTTGGGATTACTGTCCACGTGTCATTCTTTTTGATTTGATCAATCTCTTCTGTCATAGCATTTACCTAGTCTTCACTATTAAATGCCTCTTTCACTATTTTCAGTTCAAATTCAGATATCAAACATGTGTTCTGTCTCAGTTTGTTCCTTGTCATCACTGGATCATCCTTATCTCCTATAATCTGACTTGGTGCATGATGTCTTCTGACTTACTTGGCTAATACAGGCTCGATAGGCTCTGTATGATCTTCTTCATCACTCAGTAACTGGATATTCTCTTCATTTTCTTCAACAGTCTTCTCTGTAGGACTTCTCGGTTGAACATAGACAAATTCATTATAGTCTTCTGGTTCCTTGGAATTTCCTTCATCATTTCTTTTTGCCAATTCATCAATTTTCACATTTGCACTTTCTACTATTTTGTTAGATGATTTGATCAAACATTTAAATGCTTTACTTCTGGAAGAATAACCTAGAAATGTTCCTTCTTCACTTTTCTAATCAAACTTGCCATTTCTATCATCTTTATGAACATAGCATCTACTTCCAAAGATTTTAAAATAACTAACATTAGGTTTCTTATCATACCAGATTTCATATGGTGTTCTTCAATTGAACTCGGTTCAAGGTGTAAACAGTTGTACTTATTGCTTCTCTCCAAAATGTTTGTGGCACCTTCTTTTCAATCATCAGTGTTCTAGCACAATCCACAATAGATTTGTTTCTTCTTTCAGCTATTCCATTCTGCTGTAGAGTTCTCGGTGCAGAGACTTGTCTTTTAATACCATGATCATTGCAGAATAAGTTGAATTCATCAGATGTGAACTCTCCTCCTCTATCTGATCTAAGACATTTGAGTTGTTTTCCTATTTCATTTTCAACTCTTGCCTTGTACCATTTAAACATTTGAAAAGCTTCTGATTTTTCCTTTAAAAACATTACTGACATCCTCCTTGAATAGTCATCCACAAATAATATGAAATACTTATCACCATAATAACTTTGAACTTTCATAGGACCACAAAGATCATAGTGCACTAGATCTAAAATTCGCTTAGAAGTGTAAGACTTACTTGTAAAGCTTGATCTTGTTATCTTACCCATCTGGCATCCTCGACACATAGCATTCTCAGGTTTTTCAACACTCGGTAGACCTCTTACTCTATGCTTCTTAATTATTTTGATCAGATTATCAAAATTTACATGACAAAACCTTTTATGCCATAACCAGGTATCATCATTCTTTGCATGCAAACACTTATTCCGAGTTGAGTCAAGGTGAAATGTATTACCTTTTGTTTGTGTCCCGGTAGTAGCTAACTTTCCATTCTTGTCATGAACTTTTACAATTCCTTTCTGAAATTCTATTCGGTAACCTATGTTGTTTACCTATGCTACACTCAACAAATTGTATTTCAAACCTTCAACCCAATAAACATCATTGCATCTTGCATTATCAAGAAGTGTTATAGATCCTTTTCCTCTTACTGGACATGGTGTATCATTACCAAATCTAACATAGCCTCCATCATAATCTTCTAACATAACAAACTTGTGTTTATCTCCTATCATATGATGTGAGCATCCACTATCTATAATCCAAGAATCATTAGTGTTTATGTGAGATATTAGGGCTTTTTCTTCATACCTTTATTCATCTCAGCCATCCTTGATAGCCACATAAACTACTTCCTCTGTATCAGTCTCATCTAATTTATCATCATTAGATTCCTCATCAGCTATTAAGCATGTTTTTCTGTCTCTTCTTCTGAAGTCTCAGTGTCCTCTGTAATGGTTATCTTTCTATTTGTTATCTCGGTAATCTCTCTTTTCAGTAAAATCTTTGTCAGGACAGTTAGAAGCCATATGTCCTATCTTATCACAATTGAAACATTTCAAAGGTAGTTTTCCTTTATACTTACCTTTGCCTCTCGGTAACCTTTTAGCTAATAGTGCTTCAAACTCTTCTTGCTTTCTGATTTCTTCATACAGTTTGTGTACTTCTTCCATGTTCTTCTGAAATCTTTCACTTGCTCCACTATGATCTCCATCAGAGTACTTATACTTTCTTTCATTGTAATCATTAGATTAATCAAGATGAAAAGAACTAAATGCAGATTCAACTTTATTTATCGAAGATCCACTGTTATCAAAATTACTTAACTCAAATGCATGTAGCTTACCAATAGTAGCATCCAAAGAAACTAGCATATTAGGTACAGACCTCAATTCATTGATTGTAGAGACTCAGATTGCATAAGCTAGTAGAAGGGTTCTTAACAACTTACTTGTTATATCCTTTTCTTCAATAGTTCCACCTGCTCCTTTGATTTGCTTGACAATCTCCTTTAGTCTTGTACTATACTGAGTTATGTTCTCACCTTCATTCATCCTCATAGATTCAAGTTGTACTCTCTGATTGTCTACTTTTTCTCTTTGAACATGTTCATCTCCTCCATATACTGATATGAGCTTATCCCACATTGCCTTTGCATCATTGCAGCCTTCTAGATCATTAAACTCTGAATCGGTCAATGCAGATCTTATTTCAATCATTGCTTGAATATGTTCTTGCTTCGCCTTTATCTCTTCCACAGTCAATGGATAGGTGCTCGGTGTAACAAAATCGTTCTCCAGATAGTATACAACATATTCTCCAACTCCTAATAGATGTAGCTTCATCCTTTTCTGCCATGTAGAGAAACTTGACTTGTTTAGCTTCGGTGCATCCCTCTCATACATCTTTAGATCTTTAACTCAAGTGCCTTTAAACATTCCTTCTGGAGTCCAAAGCTCTGATACCAATTGATAGTTCTGATACTTAATATAAGTACAGATCCAATAGCCAAAAAGATGAGAGGAGGGGGTGAATCATACAAACTTATTCTTCCATAAAAACATCAGATTCAACCTCGGTAACATATATATCAGTAATATAACCTAAACTGTTAAACATGCAAACTCAAAAGCATATGATCAATATAAACCTCATAACACCAGATTTAATGTGGAAACCCAAATAGGAAAAAACCACTGTGGGATTTCAGACCCACTAAGAAATATACTCTTCTAGAGTATGCTCAGTTAAAAGCAAATCCTGTTAAAGATTACAAACACATTGCTAGATGTGACCCGGTTAAGGGATTTCCCTCAGATCTGTTAGGATCTTCACTTTGTTAGAAGTGACCTTGTTAAAGGATTTCAAACACTCAATCAGAATGTCACCTTGCTAGAGGATTTACATATAAGACTGTTAAGTCCACTCAATTAAGAGATTTTCTGTCACTTTCACAAAATAACAGTAATAAAAATCTATTTGCAACTTCACATCTAAAATGCTAAAGCAGATTCCTATTTATTCAATACAATCTAGACATAGAACTAATCTTGTGTATTTGTTGGGCTTCTATACTCTATTATTCTAACAGGTCTTCAAGCTTCTATGCTCGGTAATCACTATGTAGCATCCCTGTGCATACACTTGCCCGCATGCATTGTTTATCAATAGTTTCCTATTTATAAACAATTAGGTAACCTCTTAATCTCCTTGATCACATTTCCCATGATCAATCATAGCCATTAGATCTTCAATCTTGTCCAGGTTCAATGCATCTTTCAATCTGAAAATGTTTTACCCCACCTTGGAACTTGCATAATAGTCTTGGAACTTGTGCCAGGGTATTGCAGTTCAATCTGAGCTGTAGCTCTTCATGCTAACTTTCCATTGCTTTAGATTCATTAACAAACTTCTTCCACGGCTCACCAATCATTTAATCCACTCCATCTCATCAGGTTCCTTCATTGAATACCGCATGTAAACATTTAATGCATTCTGTTATAGCTCGGTTACAACTCGGTAACAACTTGGTGAATACTAAACTCCACTCGGTAGACATTCTGCCTTCATTAACTGATAGCGATAACCTTAGGGTTTACCAACTAGGTTATTTTCTTGATAACATAGTATAGTATTAACCTTTATGATTTACAACATATGTATGATGTTAAAACAATCTAAAACATCATGATCTCATCATTGTCTGACTTGGTAGTAGTTGCCCATTGAATACCTTATTCATCATATTCTTTCCTGTGTCTTTTACCGACATCTTTATAATCTTAATATCATACTTCTCAAGATATGGCAACATCATACTGAATTAGAAAATCAATTTCTTGACATCAGTGACAAAATAATAATATCAAGACAGTAAAACATCTTTAATCAGTTATATCCATAATCATCAACAACCTTCTCAATATCCTTAAGAAATGCCAACAATCTTTCATTGTCTGTTATAATGCAATATTGCCAACAGGACTAGGGCGACATCAAAGGTCATGAGTTGGAGGAATTAAAGACCTCGGCAAACAACATGAAACAAATGGTTGTCCATACCAAGAATATCATGAAAATTATTTAGGCTTCTGTGTCTGTTTCTGTAGGGGTTCTAGGTTCTATCTTTTTGTTGTCATTGTGTTGTCCTTTCGCTGTCTATTTCTGGTTTTTTATGTTATGTAAGTTGATCCCTTTTTGTTCAGGTGAGATATTTTTGTTTTTTGAAGTGATAAGGCACATTTCTTTCATTTTCTTCTGATCTCCTAGCTTGTACAAGGTTTGAGTACCTTTCAAATACCTGCTTTTACTTAATCAAAGCTGAATTTGATCTCTTAATTATTTCAATTATCCTAAATTGTGCTTTTTCTTGAATAATCTCAACCGCTTCTTGCCAATTGGTCTTGACCGTTGGTCTCTTTTGTGATTTTCTATAAATTCATCCTTCATCTCTCATTCAAAACACCTTGGAGATTTATTGTTATTATACAATTTTTGCTTTGGAGTCATTGAAGATATTGTTCTTGCTTTTTTTGAGATTATTGCATCTTAGTTTAGCTTTTTGCATATTTAGTTCAATTATGATTGCTTGAATTCATATAGTTTACTATTCATCCATCTAACATAATCTTGCATCCATTTAGCTTAATATCATGCTCATATAGATTAAATCTTTCATCTTGTTGTAGTCTAGTCACTGGTATTGCTTATACAAATCTGAGAGCAATTCTATACTCACATCTTGTAGAAGGCAATTGGTTGATTTGTGATGGTTTTATTATTCATTCTTATATCTGTCTAACCATACATGTAATGACTTAATTGAAGTGTTGTGTCTTACAGCTTGCAGATACTTATTCTGCTTTTAACTCACATAATACTAGTGCCCACCATGGGGCCGAAGACTACATCTTCCAGCCTCAAAGACTAACATTTTTCTTATTTTTCAGATTTAACTTTTTTGGATTTTTGTCTATACAATTACTGAAAAAAATATCGTACAATTTTTCCCACAGTCTTGAATGACAAACTATAGCTATTGTACGGTCTCATACGAATTATTGTATGGCTTTGTGAGAATTATCATACGGTATTCTGTATTTTTGTTTAAAAGAAGACTACATTCTTCATGTTATTTATTGGATTTTGATCATACTAACGCTGACCCTGGCTTGTTAACTATTTGTCTGAGGAATTTACACAGCCTAATCAATTTTTTGCAGAATGGTTGTCGAAGAATATACTTGTCAAACAAAGACAATATGACTATTGATTTGTTGTCTTTGCAGGTTGCTTGAGGAGATTCAAGTAAACATCATGTATTCTTTAAATTCATTTTAGGCACCTAAATTGCTATCTGGTTAATGAACAAATATATCTTTTGTGTTTTAAGAAAATTTTGAGAGGTAGGAGAGTATGCTCTTGTCTACACATACAATTAGAAATCCAGACCCTTGAGGCTTTTTCTAAGTTTGAGATTTATGTACCTTTAGCGGGTCTGTCACAGTGGGAAAAAGTAATCACCCTATGAGAATGACCCAAGTGAGTACAACCGGACTTGGGCATTCCAACTCACTCTAAAAAATAGGCCTCTAGTTGATTAAAGTCTTAGAGGATGGGATTATTTGAGTTTTCTCTTTGAGATCTCTCATATCAAGCATTTTTTAGGGCCTCGCGGTCTCAATCATGTTTACATGACTATAACTTGTTTTGGTACCTTGTCAGGCTATAGGCCTCAATCATGCTTGCATGACTTCAAGGGGTAATTTCAAATAGAATTCTTGACTAAGAACTATAAGATAGAGGCTACCTGGTTCATCTCTGAAAGGGGGGATAATATTTGTGCAAGAAAGATAGTAACTCTCCCAAGATACTTGTCATTTTGTACCCCCATTAGCATTTGGAGTCGGCTAATACGGTGTTGACAATCCATTCCATGAGATTTAGAAATTGTATTCTGATTAGATATTGGGTGTGTACTCAAGTCTGCAAGCAAAGGTTTTCTTCTCTCACCAATTTCCATAGGGTTAGTGTGTTGTGATTGAAGTCATTATACATATTGTGTGTTTATTGTGTTTTCATCCCTGAAACTGAAACTAGAATACCAAAACTAGAGAAAACAATAAACAACTCAGTGGTCAAAGTTATGTCTGTATCAAAAACTAGTCTACCTTAGTTGTCAAAACTCTATCCATGTCACAAACTAGTCTACATCAGCTATCAAAAAATCAGTCCATCTCAAAACTGGTCATCATCAGTCATTGAAAACTCTGTCTGTCAGAATCTCATCTTTGTCCAGTAAACTATCATACGAGTCTTCTGAAATATCGTCCTACTACCTATAGTTTGTTGTACGAGGTTTCATCAATCCTAATAGTTTGTTGTTTGGGCCTCTATTCTATGTCGTACAAAATCTGATAAATTGTCATCCTAGTTAGGGAAGTGTCGTCTAAGTTTCTATTCTGTGTTGTACAAAAATCTTCATATCCATCAGTTTATCATCTGAGGTATACCCACCTGTCATACGAACATAGACAGCAACTCTCATGAATATTGCTTTCATTGTTCTGAAGCTATCAAACTGTTGTCTGGTCTTGTAAACCTTGTCATACAAATCTCTAATTTTGTCAGTCCAAAATAGTCAAAATTGCCTAAAAATAGTCTACAACGAGCATAAAAATGGTTATCATCATCCTGAGCATAAACAAATCTAAATAGTGTACTTCTGCCATGGTGTTGCACGATTTTGTCGATCATCTTTCAGCTAGCTCAATCAACCATTTATCAAACTTAAGTTACTTAGATAACGTCTTACATAGGATAGATCGTTCCTCAAACTAGATTGAGTCTTAGTCACTTCTCTCAAATCAAACTAGGTAACTTAGATCGTGTCTTACATATGATAGATCTTTCCTGAAACTAAAGTAAATCTTAGTTGCTTCTCTTAATCAATACGTTAAACAAACAACTAGCTCCAAATTTGATCTTGGCTTTTGCATCACAAATAGCTCTAGGTCACATCAGTCAATAAAAATGCCTACTCAAACTAGAAGTTCTCGTAAGAAAGCCGACAGAGGCAAAGGACCATCCTTTTCATATCAAGATAGTCCATTTTATGTAGTGGACACTATCACTAATAAATCTTCATCATCAAATATACCAGTTTATGATCAACCCTTGTCTCCCACCATATTTGGAACAAAACAAGAAAGACAAGTTGCTAAACACAATGCTTATGATGATCTTAGTATCCATGCTACTGACAGTGATTCCTCATCAGGTGAATCTAAAGCCTTTGAACCTACCAAAACTGATATTCATAAATGTCAAAAGGATAAAGATTTCCAAAAAATGATGAAGGTTATCATGGCTAGAGAAAAAAATGATTATTTTCTAGAACTAGCAAAGCAAGGCGCTAAACTTCCTACTGGTTATAACATTGAGGCCCTCATCACTAAAGAGGAAGAGAGACCCTTAGCAATGGTAAACAAACAATTACAAGTGTTACGGACTGAGATCAGGATAAATCATCAAAACAATATTCTCTGGACACGATATGCCCATTTCAATTCGATAAAAACCTTTACATGCCTCCATTTCCTTCACGAGTGGAGATTCTGAAAGTTGACAAATACGATGGTAACTCAAATCATCAAGACCATGTTAGAGAATTTGTGCTTTATGTATGGAGTTCATGCATGAACAAACCTATCTCATGCGCCTTTTCTTGAGAAGTTTAGGAGGGCAAGCTATGGAATGGTTCTCAAGCCTACCTATGGGGATCAAAAATTTTGAAGAATTAATCCAATTATTTCTACAACAATACTCCTATACCATTCATCATCTATTCACTATGATTGAGCATTGCAATACCAAACAGAAAATAGGAGAGCCCTTTTCTCACTTTCCTCCAACGTTGGAGAAAGATGTTCTCTAGATATTCACGGCTTATTCCAAATTCTGAGAAGATGGATATCTTCATCAACAACTTGATCCCTAAATTGAAATATAGCATCCAAATGAAATTATACCCTTCATTCAACAAAATGGTAAATAGTTCCCTCAGAATGGAAGATGTGCTTATAAAGAAAGGAGATATCTCACTTTGGAAAGAAACACAACAAGGTTCTAGTTCCAAAGAAAAGAACAAATATTGGAAATATGGCAAAGACAACAACAAAAATGTTGTTAACGATGGAGTGGTAGACACTGTTAAAGAAAAATCAAAATCCATGATATTTAACCTAGCTAGTGGCACACAAGCAATCAAAGCAGCTGAAACTGCAACAGAAAATCCTCTAAAGAAAGTAAAAGAGTGGTTTAAAGAGAAACCTTGGCTTTCAAAACCTAAATGGGACTTCACTCCTTTGGAAGAATCATACGAATTCAGTTTCAAAAATTTATTGGCAAATGATCTAATAACCTTGCTAGACAATTCTAGGCCATATGATCCCAAAGTCAAACCAAAATGATGGAGAGAGAATGAATACTGTGAATACCATCGAAACAAAGGTCATAACACAAACAACTATATCAAGCTCAAGCATGAGATTCAAGATCTCATCGATGCTAAAAAAATTATTGTTGGAAATCACAAAACTAATGCTGATCACAAAGCTTTTAAAGATCCCTTACCTATTTCCAAACAAGGTGATTCCTCAAAGTCAAAAGGAGGTCCAAAGTTAATTACACCTATACCAACAATGACAATGTGATTGACATATTGATTCTTCCCAACTTGAATATTGCAATGTGATCATAATCAAAGATAAACAAAATGAATCACAAAATGCAAATGTTGTGACCCATGCTCAAAAGAAAGTCACTCTCCAAGGAGCTAATTCTTCAACTCTTGCTCAAACAACATCAAACCTACCAACTTATTTGAACAAACAAATAGATACAACCATGGCTAAATCTGAACAACTGGTTTCATCAATCTCTCCTGGTTATAGCATTGTCGAACAATTAAAAAGAACGAACGCTCAAATCTCCATCTTTGAATTGCTCAAAATCTCTTCTACTCATAAAGAGATCCTGGACAAATCCTTTCTCACTACTAATGTCCCAATATATTTAGATATTGATCAGTTTCAATCTATGATGAGTCACCTGACTTCACCTCATTATCTACTTTATCTAAAGAAGATGACAACTCGCTGAATCACTCACATAACCAGCCATTGCACATTGAAGCTATGATCCATAAACACCGAGTTAAACATGTTTTGATAGATGGAGGCACTGGGTTGAATATTTGTACCTATAATCTTCTTACACAACTGAGCTTTTCTGAAAATGTCATTGATTCGGCCAAGAAAATAACAATCAAAGCTTATGATGAAGAAGAAAGAACCTCTAAAGGTCTGGTACTATTACCAATCAGGGTAGGACCTGTAGAAAGAGATGTTATTTTTTAGGTTCTTGATCTCCCTCTTTCATACAACATCTTACTAGGTAAGCCATGGATTCACGAAATGAAGGCAGTTCCATCTACATATCATCAATGCTTAAAATTTCCTTATAACGGAGTTGAAGTCAATATTCCTGTTGAAACAAACTCCCCCTGTAATGCATTGATAGAGAGTGTTGATACCTTTGTGTCTCATAATAGAGAAGCCTCTACAGCTGAAAGTTCAGAAACCTTGATGAAGGACATACAAAAGAAATTGAAAATTACAAATACTGGCATGGATGGATACAAGATAGAACCAATACTTTCACTAATCTCTCTCCCTCCATCACCAAGATAGTAAGGAAAATAATCAGAGGTTATGAAGCCACAAAATTCCACTCCAAATGTCATATATGATGGTCTCTTTGTACAATCTTCTACTTTCCTTGCAGATGAAATGGAAGAGGATGTTGTTCTCAAATAGTTGTTCAAAGAAGATAGTGAAAACAAAGAAGTATGACATTGTGATATTTCCTTGACATAATATGGTACATGATATAAAATGATTCAACGAATGGGATATTTAGGTATCGGTCCTTTGGGAAAACATTAAGAAGATATTGTTGAACCTATTCAATTACAAACTAAGTCTACAAATGATAAATCTAGACTGGGATACAATCCAAGAAAGACATTAGACCAGAAACATACTTCCCATCATTAGTCTAAGTGGAGGAAAATGATACTGCGTTCAACATCACGAGAAGTAAACACTCAACAAACTCAAGAAGAGTATGAAAAAGAAAAAGAAGAACTATAAATCAAGAGAGAGGAAACAACTGGTACTCAAGTTCCAATGGTATCAGCTACAACACTACAAGGAGTAGAAGTCCTAGAGGATATGAGAGGAGAGGTAGAAAGAATCAGAGAATTGTTTGCACCACTGAAAATTCTAGTCACATACACTGGTAGACAACAAGTAGATGATTTAGAAATTGACTCGAATGAGTATGAATGGGGTCCAGATCATCTCTCAAATACATCTAGTATAAAAACTCTAGAAGAATCTAACGATCTCACCTATGACACACAAGAGTTGATGCGCTTAAAGATACAAAAGGAGATAGAAGAAATCAGACTAAAAAGACAAGAAGACTATGAACAAAAGTTGAAAGAAGGAAGAACACAAGAAAATTTTGTACCTACTATATCTCCCTCTAATAAGATAGAACAAATCAAGTATGGAAATACACAAGAAGAATTGGAAGCTATAGAAGAAGAACTAGTCATTAGTCTAGAGGAAGCTGAATGGAGTATACAACAAAGATTCATAGAGCTATCAAGGTTATGTCAATAGGTATGTCAGATACAAGTAATAAATGAACTAAATCATGAAGGAACTTGCAACATCAAAGATGTAGGTATTGACACTATACATACTTTTACTCAATTGCATGAAGAAGAGTCACAAACTTCATCCTATGACTCTGATGACTCTGACAACAACTCTATTTATGAAAATACCTATTCAACATCAAACTCTAACTCCTTCGTCATGAATGTTGGGAATCTGTCTACTGATCCTATTATTGTCAAACCATGATATGTAGTCTAGTCTGGCATAGAAAATGGTGCTATGAGTGGGTCTATTGGATTTGGTCAACTAAATATTATTGTGAACTTCAATGGTCATGTTGTAACTCTTCCTGGTCTCGAGACATTTACGCAAGGTAGTCTTCTAGAACTTGACTTGTTGATCCAAAGTTATGATGATAATACTATGAACTCCCTCAAACCTGTTCAAAATTTATCCTTGGTTCATCCAGAATTAATTGACTATAGTCTCCAAAACCAACCTATGAATGTACCTATCTTTGGCAATGACTACACGTTAGCCTACTACCTTAATGCAATTGAACCAATGGACTCTTCCACTAGTGAACAAAGTGAGAACATGACTGAAATATATATCAATTATGTTAGTCACAAAAATTAAAACAAGAAAAATAAAAGATCTGATGGCGAAAACCACATTGTGGTGGTGTCAAAATCAAAAATAGAGAAAATAAAGGATGTACTTAAGGGTGAAAACCTCTTTGAGGCATCTGAAGGTGAGATACTTGATATACTACCAAGTCACTTCTAGGAAAGGTCTTCTATATTGATTTAACCAACTTAGCCAATAAATATTGGGAGTCAAGAGATACCACATATCATCCACTTAGCTCAATCACAATCAAAAGAAGAGTTAAAAGATTTCAACAATCTCTTTTTAAAAAATAAGATCAACTTTGCATGGACATACTCTGATATGCCAGGCCTAGATCCTGATCTTATTATGCACCATATTTCTATTACACCAAGAGTTAAACCAGTCAAGCAAAAACTCCGTAGGATGCACCCTCATGTGGCACTGCTAGTCAAGGCTGAGCTAGAAAAATTGCTAAAAGTTGGATTTATCGGAGCTATAAACTATGCATAATGGATTTCAAACATAGTACCTATATCAAAGGCAAACAAATCTATTAGGGTTTGCACAGACTTAAGAGATCTCAACAAAGCTTGTCCGAAGGACAATTTTCCATTGCCTAACATTGATATAATAGTGGATATGACTACTGGGTATGAGATGTACTCACTAATGGATGGATTCTCTAGTTATAATCAGATCAAAATAGCTCCTGGGGATCAAGAAAAGACAACTTTCACCTGTGCATGGGGAACCTTCTGCTGGAATGTCATGCCATTTGGGCTAAAGAATGTAGGAGCAACTTACCAAAGAGTAGTAACAACTATCTTTCATGATATGATGCATAAAAACATGGAAGCTTATGTTGATGACACCTTAGTAAAGACTATGAAGAGATCCACACATATTCAAGAGCTAGGCCTCATACTAGATAGAATGGAAAAATTTAAGCTCTGGCCAAATCCTAAAAAGTGTGCATTCGGAGTAACACCAAGGAAATTACTTGGTTACATTATTTCAAAGAAAGGAATTGAGGTTGATCCTAAGAAGGTCCAGGCTATAATTGAAATTCCACCTCCAAAGAATATTAGTCAAATGAGAAGTTTAAAAGGACATCTCCAGTCAATAAGACACTTTATTTCTCAGCTAGCAGATAAATCTCAACCCTTCACAAAAGTATTAATGAAAGGAGTAACATACAACTGGGATTAGGAATATGAACAACGCCTTCAACAAATCAAAGAATACCTATCTATATTGATGCCACCAATTCAAGGTAAACCATTGATTCTATACATATCAGTTACCTATTCATCACTGGGGGCACTTCTGGCACAACAAGATGAAAATAAAAAGGAAAGAGCTATATATTATATAAGAAAAACTTTGGTGTCCTATGAAATGAACTATACTATAATAGAAAAAGCATGTTTGGCATTAGTCTTTGCATCACAAAAATTGAGACACTACATGTTAGCACATTCAATCAAGTTGGTGGCTAAGATTGATCCGCTCAAATATCTTCTCAGCAAAGCAACACTTATAAGAAGATTGGCTAAATAGGTCATGGTTCTTACATAATTTAATATTCAATATGTAGAATGCAAAGCCATGAAAGGACATTTCATTGTAGATCAACTTGTTGATGCTCCACTTGAAGACACTCAACCTTTGCATATAGAATTTCTGGATGAATCTGTCATGCACCTTACTCAACAATCATGGAAGATGTTCTTTGATGGTTATTTTACTCAACATGGTTCTAGTGCTGGAATTCATTTTATTACTCCTCAAAAATATTCAATCCCGAAGGCTTACAAGATTCTCTTCCCTTCCACAAATAACATTTCAGAGTATGAAGCTTTGGTAAACGAGATCAAGTTGGCTATTCAATGGAAGGTTCTGGAATTACACATCTATGGAGATTCTGAGCTAAGAATCAATCAAATCATTGATACATATCAGACTTGAGATGAGAAACTAATGCCTTATAAGAGAATGGTTGATGATCTCAAGAAATATTTTACTTTTGTATCATTTCAGCAGATTCTAAAATTAACAAGCAGAGCAACAGATGCTATGGCCACCTTGGCATCTATACAAGAGTTACAATAATCTAATTTTCACTTTGAATTCCTGGTGGAAGAGTTACATTACCTTGTTTATGATTCTCCTGAGTCCCAAATGGTTTGTTCTATTATTGGACATGACTCATCTCGCTACAGCCACATTTACTCTTACCTGTGTGACCAAATTGTCCCTGCTAATCTTACCCGTAATGAGAAAATGAACCTAATCTGAAATGCTTCATGGTACATCATCATCGCTAATGATCTATTTAGGTGAGGTATGGATAGTAATTTTCTTAGGTGTCTAGAAACTGAAGATTCCCAATGCGCATTATCTGAAGTCCATGAAGGTATTTGTGGATCTCATTCAAATGGTCTAACTTTAGTTCGGAAACTACTAAGGGCTGGCTACTACTAGCCAGATATGGAGAAAGATGTTATAAAGTTTGCTAAAACTTGTGAGAAGTGTTAGCTACATGCGAATCTCATACATGCTCCAGCAAGGGATCTCATACCTTTGATTACACATTGGCCTTTTCAACAATGGGCATTTGATCTTATTGGCCAAATATATCCTGCATCATCTAACAAACACAAGTTTATTATAACTGCCACTGAGTACTTCACTAAGTGGGTAGAAGCGGTTCCGTTCATCAAAGCAACTGGTAAACAAGTATCTATGTTCATCCTTAACTATATCATCTGCAGGTATGGGATAGCTTCTTCAATTGTGACTGACAATGGAGGATAATTCAAGAATAAAGATCTAGATGAGATTTGTGAAAAATTCAAAATCAAACAGCATCGATCATCCATATATTAACCTCAAGGTAAAGTACAAGCTGAAGCATCTAACAAAAATCTGCTGACTATCTTACACAGAATAGTGAATAAATCTGGAAGGGATTGGCATGTGTAGCTCAAACCTGCATTATGGGCTTATAGAAAAAGTATCAGAACACCTACTAGGGCTACACCTTTTTCTTTGGTGTATGGATCCAAAGCAATCTTACCTATTGAGGTGAAAATACAGTCTTTAAGAGTTTCTTTGCAAGGTCTCATTACTAATGAAGACTACAGAATATTTAGATTGCAAGAACTCGAGTTGTTGGATGAACATCGGCAAGTGGTGTTTGATCATTTGAGAGTGTATCAAAAGAGAATGTCTAAAGGATATAACAAGAAGGTCTGACAATGAGAATTCCAAGTTGGTGACCTTGTTCTAAGAGAAAATCCTAAAAATAAATAGTTTTGAGACAACAAAGGGAAGTTTGAACCCAACTGGCTGGGTCCCTACATCGTTAGTGTAGTCTTTGGCTCTGGTGCCTATCAACTCTCAACCTCGGAAGAAGAACAACTAAGTGAACCAATCAACACCATCCACTTGAAAAAATTATTCACTTAGTATTCTTTGCTCCAGCAACCTATACAGCTGAAAAAGTCCTGGAAAATATCCTAAAAAATCATAAAATGTCCTCTAAAAAAAAAAAAGAAAAAAAAATGAGAAAAAAGAATCTTTGCCAAGCAGGTGAAAACCTGGCAAAGAGGTGCCTCTTGTACTCAAGTTCTCCATCTATCAATGCAATGTAGGTATTTCCCTCTTTCTTGCATCTTTGATTTCGCTTGTACATATCTTTTAGTCACTTTTTGTGACATCCTGGTTCTTTTAGAACCCTCATGGTTTGAAACTAATCAATGTCCTAGTCTTAGGGTAATCGACTGATCATTTTACATGTCCTAAGCAGTATCAACCAAGTCATCTTTCTATTAGTGATATCTGGTTGTCCAATCTGAGTCAATCACCTATCTCCTAACTACTGAAGAGTTTTATCACCAAGTAAACAAGCAAAACAACATTACTGCAAACAATCACTAAACAGTTTGAGATATGCATGAAATTTTCTTTGTGTTATGTCTTTTATATTGGTTTCCGATTATTATTGCCTCTATGTAACTCAAGGAAGTCTATCTTGACTAAGAGAAACAAGGATTGGGGGCATAATATTTTCTTTTTTTCTACTTGTAGGAATGATTCCGATGATCTAAAAACATCTAATCAGTTGAGTATTTGTGATAAGTGCCTTCACATTAAGGTGAAATCACCACACATACCTCGACTCCTCTTATTTGTATGCTATAGGGAGGTTGGCATCATTTCTTTGTCTATTTTGAGGGAATTTATTTAAATGTGCAATCTGGATGCATGCATAATCTGTCCAAGGATATGAACCAAAAAGGGTCATTGCAAACAAGATAATTAATATTGCACATGAAAATAAAGGAACTCTATTCTGTCGGCTATGTTTGTAAATGCTCAATGATGAAAATTAAGCATTCCAAATCCAGTGACTAGGTTTTAGGTTGCATTCATTTTACATTTTACGCATTTCGAGTGATTTTGGCATGATAACAATGATCTCTTTATCTTCTGAATAAGAGTTTGAAGCATCATCATTTCTCAGCTAAGTGGTCTCTTTTTCATCATTTCTTCAATCAAGTACTTGTGTATTGAGATGTTAGCTGCATACATAAGCATCTTATATAGATTCATACATTTCATTATACACATTCATTTGCATTCATATTATTGCATAATTATTTTTTTTGCATTACTAGTTACTCTTTTTCATCATTTATTTGCATATGAAAAGAAACAAAAAAAAAACATCCATATTGAAAAAATATGCATACATATAGAAAACATCTCATAATCAATCAACACAAGTATGATAAAATCAAATCAAGATCTCGTATATATCATAAATATCTTGGAGTACAAATGATATCAACTATCATTTACAATCTCTCATCGGAGCAAAAATCATATAGGCTACAAAAAAAGGGGTATATAACAAAATCTAGGAGCTATACAAAAAATCTCTCTCTGCCTCTCCCTCATCACCAGGTGGTGGAGGAGGTGGAGCCTTCTGACCAGCATCCTGCCTAGGTTTCTGAGCTCCCTCAGATCAAACCATATACTGAGAATATGGGACAACCTACTGTGCTACAGGAAATGCTACACTATAAGTTGCAACATATTATGTTGCCCGACTCGTCTGGTGCAAGACCTCTCACAAGAGAGTATCTTGCTCTACCCTAACCTCCACCAGTTGTCGGTCTCACTCCACAAGATCTATTTGAGCCACTGTCAACTATGACTGCAAACCTACTAATCTGGCTCTCATCGATCATAGTGGGTCCACTGCCCCCTGCACTCTCACAGGCTTTCCACCTCCATCTCTGCCTCCATCTCCACCCTTCTCACCCCTTTGTTGTCACACCTATCTAGGAGCTACTCGCTCCTCCTCTACTCCACCCTCCGTAGCCTTGGCACCACTAGACCACACACCAATAGCTCAAAGGGATCCACCCTCCCCTCTCTATTGTTGTCTCCCCCAAGCTGGTACTCTGCTACTGCTAGCACCAAGATCACCACTTGCCCACCTAGAACCCGCCACTCTTTGTCCCTGTGCCTATCCCTGTACCTGTGCTTGTGCAGGGGCCTCATCCTCAACCTCCTCTATGAGAGGTGCATGCTCTACCGAATCTATAAATCTAGAGAAGGGATGTCTCTCAAGCCAATCCATGTACTGGGGTAATACCCCCACATCTGCAATATCCTCCTGAAAGTCCCATCATTGTCGCCACAATCCGACTAGCTCTTGCATGCTCAATGTGTAGGACAACCTAGGGGCCCATCCTCGTCTCTCCTTGTCACCATATCGGGCGTAGGCGGTGAAATCCTGTGACATACCCTAAGGCCTTCAATATTGCCTCATAACTCTCAAAACTGTGAATCGCTCAATGATGGACACCGATCTCCCAATAAGAGGATGATTCATGAACATATCTCTCCACTGAGCTCTCCAGTCATCCCATAGCTCTAGACCCTTGTACGGTCTCCATACTACAATGATCAGATCATCGAGCTATCATCTCCAATACTCTATTTTGCCCAGATGGGGCTGAGTAACATATCCAGAATATGTATAAACAATCTGTTGGTGTGGATCTTTGACATCATCCATAATTGGTCTACAAACTAAAATATGCTCCCAGGCCCATATCTGAAGAACCAACACTCACGCTTCCACGCTCTTCTTTTCCATGTATACAATCTCATGCATCTCACAATACATGTGGGATAATAGGAAAGATCCCCACCCTAATCTCTCAGGCTCAGTCAGTAGTCTCTCCAGCAACCTGGCCCACCCACATAGAAACCACTATTGTCCCCTATCTAGCATAATGAAACAACCATTGAAACCTTCTAATACACATGCCAAGGGAAATTGCTCATTGTACCTAGCCATCATAGCATCCTAGGTGATAGCCCGCTCAAGAATGTCCTCATCATGAAATATGCATCTCAAGGCTCAGATACCAAGACACTGAGCAGAATCGTAGTCAACCTTATCCCCAGCAAACAAAATCCTCAAAATATTGTAAACATCCTATGGTGCAATAGTCATCTCTCCAATTGGTAGATGAAAGGTGTTATGCTCAGAATGGAACCACTCAACTAGTGCAGTAAGCATCCCGTGATTCACATGGATATCAAGCATTTGTAAAAGGTGCGTAAAGCCATACAAATCAATATGTGCCCTATCTACATCTGATAACTTGTAGACTAGCCTCATCGTAGGAGGATAGACACACCGAAACAAGATATGTGGCAATCAAACCTACAAATATCAAACAATAAAGCATTAGCAAGTCATCCCAACTATGCTACAAAACATGTTAAACATCATGCAAATCCAAATACACCAAATACCAAATCAAATTTTCATGTTTTAAACCTTAAAAATGCTCACTATTTTCCATATGACATTTCACAATGTAAGCATAAACTTGTACGAGTCAGGAATTCATACCACACGATAAAAGACTCTCATACAACAAATTTCATAAAATTGCATGATAATATGGGCTATCAAGAAAACTCTCGTACGATACATGGGATGACTCCACATGACAAAACACATGAGGCCAATTTGTCGTATGAAAGATAGTGTCATCTCACACGATAAAACGACGTTGACCGATTTTCAATGACATCAAAACACAAAAAAGAACGCAACAAAAATTCAAAATTGATGAAATGCAAAGGCTTAAGATTAGTCACTTACCGTTGGCTCGTAGTTCTACAGTCGATTATGTCATCTCTAGAGCTCGAATCGATGCTCCTAGATCAGAATGATCATTTTTCTTCGTAGAAGGATTTTCAAATTTAAAACTTGGAGAGGTTAAAATGAATTGAAAATGACACTTGGATCCCTTATATAGCCAAAACCTTAATTTTTCAACTTGCTCTAATGGACATGAAAACTGTACCCTAAGATAATTTTCCCATTCTGATTCCATTTTTGAGATCAAAATCCAAATATGAGATCACTCTCCTAGTCAATTTTGCATAACTTAGACCACTTAGCGCTTTCATCAAATGCTCCTTCTT
Organism: Cryptomeria japonica; assembly: GCF_030272615.1. Classification (NCBI taxonomy): domain Eukaryota; kingdom Viridiplantae; phylum Streptophyta; class Pinopsida; order Cupressales; family Cupressaceae; genus Cryptomeria; species Cryptomeria japonica. The sequence goes on along the minus strand of NC_081410.1, from coordinate 364,233,283 downwards.
TTCTTCAATTTGCGCTCAATTTCTCATCAATCAACACTAAATCTTTAAATATTCCTTTGAACCGTTCTTCATGCTCAAATAATTATCATTGCCAACAATTTCCTATAATCATGTACCCTCGCTATCTTTTGATTTCATTCTCGAGGGGGCATACCCATGACCTCATGACCTCACATCTTCAATTTCAAGAAAATTTTCAAATCTCCATCAAAAGTTGAGCAAAAATATTTTCAACTAAAGAAAATCAAACAAATTATTATTGCTAAGGGTATCTCATCTTCATCACTTCATATCAAGTTGATATTTCTCAATCATCTAAATCATATCAATCGCTAGGGGCATATCAGTTTCATCGCTTCAATTCAAGTTGATATTGTCTTCATCTGAATTAGTCTCTTAACGTTAATCAATTTCATCTCTTTTCATCAAGCTGATTATTCATTTAATAAAATCAATCAAAATTTTAAAGAGTATCTTTGATCACACACTCAATCTAAGAAAGTGTTCAGTTTCATCGCATCAAATCAAGTTGGATAGTTTATCTTTGCTCATCATGTCTTGATCCATCAAGCTCAAGATTGATTTTATCTTTGCTCACTGTGTCTAGTTCAATCAAGTTCTAGATCAGTAAGATCCGCTTCTTGATCAATCAAGTTCAAGTTCGGTATCTTTGTTCTTCATCAGTCCTAGTTAAATCAAGTTCGGGATTGGTATCACTTTAATCAACTCTGTTCAATTTCATCACTTCAAAATAAGCTAAACACCTCGATCTTCATCTGGTTCATGATCAATCAAGTTCAGAACTGGTATCTCCTAGACATTAACTATTCTTTGAACCAACATGTTGCTTGCACATTAATTCAAAGAGGGGAAAATGTAATACCCTAAAATTGGTCACCTAAACCATGGGCCCCTAATATCGACAACATCACCAAGGTCCTAACCAAAGGGAATTAAATCAACTTTGAGCACACAATTAATTAATTCTTCAATCATTAAATGTCACATGGCAAGTGAATTATTCTATATTAATTAAATATTTATTTAATTAATTAAATCGTTCCAAGTAAATCATTTTGATCAATTATCCTATTTAATTTATTAAATATCCTAACATATTTAATTAATTAATAAATTTGCCATTTAATCATAAAAAAAGAATTAATTTATTACAAAAGAGGAATTAATATGCAAAGCAAGAATTAAATTGAACATAAAATAAAAGAATTGAACTGAGAGAGAAATCAAAGTTGAGATATCATTTCTTCTTCTAAATTGAGATAACTTGAAATCAGAAAAACAGTTAATTGAATTATTAATCATTCTCTAAAATTGGAACTCAAAGCTTTTGAGAAAACAAGTTCAGTTGCATTGAAAAGACTTTTTTCTTGAATAAATCAAATAAATCGCATGTAATCACCTATTTTTATCTTAAGTGCATGGAATTAATTGACTTTGATCTCTAATGCAAACTCAAACTTATAATCTGAATGCATTTCAATCAAACTATAATTGGAATCTATCTCAAAGTTAACTGAATCTGATTTCTCAATTATTTCAATTATCCTAAATTGTGCTTTTTCTTGAATAATCTCAACTGCTTGTTGCCAATTGATCTTGACCATTGGTCTCTCTTGTGATTTTCTATAAATTCAGCCTTCATCTCTCATTTAAAACACCTTGGAGATTTATTGTTATTATATAGTTTTTGCTCTGGAGTCATTAAAGATATTGTGCTTGCTTTTTTTGAGATTATTGCATCTTAGTTTAGCTTTTTGCATATTTAGTTCAATTATGTTTGCTTGAATTCATATAGTTTATTATTCATCCATCTAACATAATCTTGCATCCATTTAGCTTAATATCATGCTCACATAGATTAAATCCTTTGTCTTGGTGTAGTCTAGTCATTGGTGTTGCTTATACAAATCTGAGAGCAATTCTATACTCGCATCTTTTAGATGGCAATTGGTCGATTTGTGATGGTTTTATTATTCATGCTTATATATGTCTAACCATACATGTAATGACTTAATTGAAGTGTTGTGTCTTATAGCTTGGAGATACTTGTTCCACTTTTCACGCACACTACTGGTAAACAAGAATTAGTTGTGATTAAACACACAATTCATAGAGAAGAAACCAAAAGTGAAAGTCCAAAGTTGAGCATTTCTAGAGGGTTCCTAATGAGGTATCTTTCTAGGGTAGAAGCTAAGCATGAAGCAACAACTCAAGAAGGACAAATTGCAGCTGAAAAGGAGCAGGTTTTGCTCACCTACCCACAAGAAAAAGTTTATATGTACAATCAACTAGAGGAGGTAGGTGAACTTGTCTTTGTTCTCAATTGTTCATCAGCATGTAATGCATCCCAAGTTGGGGAGGAAAGGATCTTACTTCCAAAAACCAGTAAATGGTTTTATGTAACCAAGTTTCTTTCTTGGTTAGGGTAGATTAGCATAGGTTTTGAATTCAGTATTTCTTATTCCTCCAAGTGTTGATGCACATGTTTCAATAGAGTTTCTAGCTTATAGTTTAGTTTGTAGTCGGTTGTTGTTGTTCAATGCTTCTAGCAGCTGATATAAGGTCTAAACTAAATTTCCCAAGCCAAGTGTTGACTCCTATGCCCAATGGATTGCTTAAGGCCACTGGTCCTTCATTCTTAGCAAGCAAGCATACCTCAGAGGTCGCCAAAATGTAGTCAAATTTTGACTACATTGTCCAAATTAGCCTCTTTATGAGTCATAGGTCTAATTTAAAATTTTGAAGGAGGTTGCGAATAACCAAGAAGCCTAGAATTTTAATCAAATACCTTGGGCTTGAGATTTTAAATATTAAATCCATCACTTAATTGAGTCAAAGATTTAAAAATACCTCTTCCCATGTGAAAAGAGTCAAAATAATGATTATTTTCAATAGTTGAAAAGAAAATTAAAAGTTGAAAAGACATGGACTCCGTGTTGCATTTATGGGAAAAAGATCATTTTTGAGCCCTACGTGGATTTAGGGAAGGTTTCAAGGTTTGAGTCTTAGTTCCCATCTTAAAAGAACAGTTGCATGCTATCATCAATGGGACAGTCTACCCTAAGCTTCATCCAAGATTTTTGATAAGAGCTCTACCTGATTTCATCACTACAACAATAGTTTGTTTGATATATCTTCATGTTTTGGGTCTGTTAGGAAAATATAAGGATCTTCTTTAGAGGTTTTGAACATGAAAAGGAATATTTTACTCAATAAGAAGCAACAAGAATGAGAAATTAATAGAAGACTTTGATGAGTGAAAGTATCAATCCTATTGATTGAAAATCATAGAAGAGTTATATAGAAAGGATATATGAATAGAGGTAGGTTTTCATGCATTTCTGTTATACCAATATTTCCTTGCATCTTCTATTTGAACAAAAGACATTTGAGCAAAGGGTTCTACCTACATTACCATTAGTATATCTGATCATTCTTGAATGCATAGTCTCTTGTTGGGTTCAAAGTAATAAAGGAATACCTTCGGTATTTTGGTCATTGTTAAACCATAAGCAAATCTGAGTTTGATAGTGAAGAAAGCATGAAAGTTGAATCAAAGTTTCCTTTTGATTAAGGTAATGATTGCTAAGGAAATATAATATTCATGTATATTTTTCTATGCTAGAGAGTCATTGTCCCATGTATAGATAGTAAGATAGTTGTGCATGATCATTCTTGAAGTACCAATACTTATAGCTTTAGCACTAAATCACCATCAAGCAAACAAACTAAGTCATAATACAAGATCAAAAACATGCATGTGATTGTTATAAAATATAAGAACAACAAAGATAATGCATCCACATTCATATAGTGAGATCAAGAATAGAAGTGGATCAGTCATAGAGAAGAGAAAGGATTATCACGATTTTGGTCTTAGTCATAGAGGAAAAGTGACAAAGAACAATATGTTTTTAGTCAAGAACATAATGAGCAGTCAAGAGGCATCAACTCACCATTAAATGAACCCATAAATTTTAGTGAACAGAGCATCCAAAATATGTATTTACAGTCTTATATGTCTATGATAACCAAGCAAGCCCATGTATAGTCATGGACAAATGGTAAACCTAGTAATGTCAAAAGGGATATTCGCAAGTAATACCAAGAGCAATCAAATTTAGAAGAAGGATGGTAAAACAATAGTCTATTTAAGCCTTCCAACCATATAGCTATGTCATACATGGACTTATAGCTATGAAATATTTTGTCTCAATCACAAAGGCACTGTTATCAATAAAAGTAATGAGAGAAGCCAAATAACAAATCACTGTTTTGACAGTGATAGCAAAGTTACAGTATAGCAACAGCCCTTCCAAAATAATCATAGCAAGTGATAATCATAGTGAGAAACAAAGATCCCTAGGTCTGGTATTGCAATCAGAGACTTTTACAATCCATTACAATAGAAGATGTTTTCACAGTGCAATCTATGGTGAAGGTGATTATGCCAATCATCTACCTCAATAAGCCAATTTGTAATATTCTTATGAGGTATAGGGTTTTGACAGTAGAATATAGTGAACTAAGAAGAAATTATAGCATCCATAGGGTTATGTTTCAAGGTCTCACAGGGCCGTTAAGGCAAATACACAAAACAAAGTAGTTGCAGTCATAAAAAAGAGGACAAAGAAAGTAAGGAAAGGAATAGTGAAGTTATAATAGTCCTCAAGTCCATTATAAAAGCACCCTACAACAAAGTTTATGAGCAATAAAAGAACATGATTATGTCCAAGATCACTGTCAAGGAGGCCATATGATGAATGTTATAAAAATAGTGATTAATCATCATAGCAATAGTGTTGTCTTTTGACTTGGATCATACATATAAGAGTCTTCATCATAGTCATATATCATAAGAAGAGGCAAAGACCAGTCACAAAAGATTTACGATAGTCACAAAAAGTAGCTACATGAGCCCAACCCTCAAAGTTAGATGGTAAATCAAAGAAGAAGGCTAGACAATAAAAATTGGTGATAGTGAAAGTGCTTTCAGGGGATTATAAGGGTAACAGTTTGTTTGTCATGATGATGGACATGTTTACCTCAAAAGTTGTCACCAGTTTCAAGGTTTGACACAAATAGTAGCCACTAGGATAGGAACACAGTAGTAAGGGGAAATAACCTTTCAAAGGTTATGGTCACTATACACAATCCTCCATACAAAAGGGCATAGTGCAGTGATGTCTTCCACTATCAAGATAGAGATGCTTATTATAATTTTGGCAATAGTTTCCATGAAAAGAATCAAGGGTGGTGTGAACATTGCCATTACATAGTAAGAGAAATATTTTTCAAAGTGTAGATTCAAAGAGTATAACCCTTATGAGAAATAAACCAATATCTTAGTCAGGTTAATGACAGTCACAACAAACTTGTGAATAGTGAACAACCATTCTCAAGGTTGCAGCCTTCATTAGTGGTAAGAAAGATTGACAAGTGATTAGGCTCACAAGGACAATTAAAGAAAGGGAATAACAATCTTGTCCAGTTAAGAGTTAACAAGACAAGTATCACAACGTATAAATGGTGCCTAAAGTTGACAAGAGCAAAATAAACAGTTCATTATTAGCTCAAAGTGAAGTTTAGTTCATCAAGAAGTTTGAGATTACAAAAGGAGGGTTTATCTTTGCAACTCCAAAAGATATACAATAGATAAAGACCCCACAAGGGTCAAGCACTAGTTAGAGTAAGTTTGGGCTTGTCAACTTTTAGTTAATATCAATTTTGAGTCCTTGTTTGCATTCTTATCTCCTAAATCTGACCCCATGCTCTAGGAGACTATCAATCAGTTGACTCTTCATGCCAAATCAGTTGACAATCAACCTAAAGGAGCAACAAATGGGTTTTTCAGTTCATGGCCTGAAAATAAGAGATTTTGGAGAAAATCAAGAAGTTCTACCTCAGTTCACACTCCCTCATGGGTTAGTTAATAGTTGGGACAAGCTTTCCAGTAGTTGGCATTCAGTTTAGAGCAATTTGGACTCCTCTTTTCTCTCCTTTTTTCTTAAATTTGACCCTCAAGGATATATCATGCAAAGTTGATGATTACAAAGAGAAGACCACCAGTTGAAGCTCAGTTCTACAAATGCATCAATCAATCATCTTTCAGCTCCTTGGCTATAAGGCTTCTTCTTATCTTAATTATTTTCTAGTTCTTTTTTCTCTTCCTTTTTCTTTCAGTTGGGCATGAGACATTGTAGCTCATTAGAAGCATTCTTAGTTTGTAATCTTTTTCCTTTATGATCAATAAAAGAAACAATTTCCCTTTTTAATACTTCATGTATTGTGTTGAGTGAGAGATATGATGATTTTTTTTGGTTCATTCTTAGGATCCTTTGATTTTGTCTCTTTCAAGCAACATGAATTCAAGAAGATGTATGATAAATGCAGGTCTTAAATTGTGTAGTCTGATTTTTTATAAGCTTCTAATTGTGGAAATAGTTATTTTCCTTCAAGAAAGCATTCTGATCAGCACCTTTTTAATGAAATACCAATGTATTACATACTTAGTTGAGTTGTGGTAAACAAGGCTTCCTTTTGTTGATATTTTTGTGAGTTAATGTAGTTGATTAGGTTTCTAAATTATTTGGTGCATCACCTCCCCTTAAGATAGGTTTCATTTTCAAATTTTCTTCCTATCCCTTTTCCCATCAAGTTAAGTTTGTAGGAGGTTTCATCAAAGAGAACTAGCTCACTCTTGAGGTTGATTTCCACCATAGGCAACCCACAGGCCTAGAAATCTTCCCTTGTTTCACAAGATTGTTGAGCTTTCAGCTGAGCATTCATGGGTGCAATATTGGTGATAACAATAACTACTCAAAGGAAGGGTTATCCCATGGCACACCTGAAGCAGTGGTAGAGCACCATGAGATAAGAAGTCTAAATTAGATACAAAGGAATCCTTATCCCACAGTCACTTCATAACAATAAAAGGACTGTGCAAGATAAGGAGTATTCACAAGAGAGACAACAGTTTTCAGTATGCATTGTGATCACGTGGGATAAGGGAAGATAAGGAGCACTAAAGAAAGTCTTATCCTATGGTGTTTTTGAGAAACTAAGATGAGCCTGCAGGATAAGAAATAACTCAAATTTATAAAGTAAATGTTGTCCCGCAAGGTTTCCAAGCCGGCAAAGAGGTAATGCGGGATAACAGTTAGTGGATGAGGTAACAACTATAAAGGCTTCCCCTACTATACTCTTCATTTACAAAGTGTGGTCCCACGGGGTAAGGAATATCAAAGGATTCTCAAGAGGCCTTATCCCGCAAGGAATTTTGCCCATTCAAGAGTGGTCATGGGATAAGAATTGCAAGCCAAAAACAAGAGGATCTCTTATCCTATGCATTCCTGTGCGGATAAGAGATGGGTCGTAGGATAAAAGATAGTAAGCTTAAAAGGATTATCCCATGTGGAGTAGACACACAAAGAAAAGTACTTTCAAGCAGTAGGTAGATAGAGAGCTACAAGCAGTGCGAGATAAGGGTGTTCTTAGAAGACATGCTCAAAACCTTATCCCGTGAGGAAAAACAAAGATAAGAGGTGTGCTGCAGGATAAAAGGAGACAAGTGTCATTAAAGGAAAGATAGAAAATCCTTATGGAATGAAGGTGAAAGATATTCTCCTAGATGCCACAAGATAAAAAAGGAAAAGTAAATACATAGGAACCTTATCCCGCGGGGATAGCTAAGATAGCAAAAGATGGTGCGAGATAAGAAAACAAGAGGGATCTAAGGAAGGATTATCTTGCAGAGATGGTAAAGATCATAGGATGGTAAAAGTAGCTCAAATGATATAATTTTGACAAATTCTAAGGTGGTCGAGAGAGTCTTATGAATGTCATGTCATCATTTGAGAGTTGTCAAAGGATAATATTGACCGTTCATCTCCTGATCAACGAATAAATTTAAATTTGGCACCAATGACTAACTCTATCTGGCACTGATGAATTAATGGCGATGTCATAAAAAATAAATTCATTGGTTTTCTCCCATACCTTGCATCTGAAACATAATTCAGAGCATTCTAGAGTGAGAAGAAGAGTGAGTTTCAACAAATTGGTGCACCTTTTAGCAATTCAGTAAAAGAAACTAGTAACTCAATTATTTCACCATCCTTGTGCATTTGTTAGGGTGCTATAATTGTGAATACAAATAGCTCTCTATGCGTTCCCTAGATTTTGTAAGGTTTGTGTCTGCATTTAATTTTCCAAGGTCTTCTTTGCTTTAAGTGTTAAAATGGCTTCCCCTGTTAAAGATTCTGCTACTCCCACTACTAAAAGTGTCCCTAAAACTGGTGCTAGCTCTATGATGCTAGAAATTACCCATGTTATCCCCATTGATGTAATTGTGCCCATGCCAGCGATTGAGAGTGCTCTTGTTGCAGATCCAAACCCTCAAACTACCCTACAAATGTCCAAGGAGGACAAAGAAATCTCCCCTCAAAAGGAAAAGGCTACAAAGAAGAAAAGAAAGACAATTTAGAAGACTGTCACTATTGTCTCTGATAGTGAGTCTTTAGATGATTCCTACCCCCCTTCCTAAAGCTAGGAAACCAATACAGAAAAGGAGAAGAGTTTCCCAAAAAGTCTCTATTGAGAAACCCACCACTGAATCTCCTCCTCTCGTAGAAAATGCCCCTACCATAGTTAACCCTCCCACTAAGGAAACCCAAATTCCTCAAGAGAAAACTCCACAAAGAAAGAACTCAAGAACAAACTAAAGAAACTGCTCCTGCAAAAAAGGCAGCTCGCAAAGCTACAAGGTGGCCTAGGAAAACATCTAAAGGAGAATCATCAGCCTAGGCAGAGCAACCAACAATAGTTCCTACTATGCCTCTTGCTCCTGCAATGACTGCAGAATAATTACAGCATAAAGTTGAATAGAAATTAGAAGAAGTTGCAAAGAGGCCAACCAGACAGACAAGAAGCCTTCATCAGGACCTTTTAGAATTTTTTGAGGGGTCCCCAATGAATGAAAGCCTCAGAATTGCCTTTAGTGATAAGGAGGTAGGATGAAGAGATGCATTCACAAAGGAAAGTGAGTGAGATATATTTTATTCCTTTCATGGCAAGAGAGATAAGCATGTCCCAGTGTCCAATCCTTGGACACTGAATTTGGCAAAGTTAATAGTGCCAAATGTTTTTGTTGATCTTGTGTTGGTAAGAGAGTTGTCCAATTCTTATGATTCCCCAAGTCGAGTTGTAAGAATTGCAGAGGGCTATGTCCTATTGGATATATCACATAAGGCCATTGTTGAATGTTTTGGTTTAGATACATCTACCCTCAAGGGCATCAACAGGAGCAATTTGCAAAGAGATTATCAATATAAGAAAGAGAGGTATAGAAAGGACCTTGTCCCTCATTTCATGAGGAAACTTTTTAAGGATTTGCAGAATTATGTCCTTCCATTTGAAAATGAACCTTTCAAATTAGCATGCTTTAAGCCCTACTTTGTCAAGACCTATTTTGCATTGGGACAAGTCCTTGGAGTGGATTGCAGGCTTACTCAAATGCACATATATTTAATGATGATTACCATCAATATCCAACACCCCTAAATAAATGATCTATATGATTTTGTAGGTATTATTCATGACAAGATTAATGAGGGTTTAATAGGAGCACATAATAAAGATGAGAAGGTGGATTTGAAATATTATCTTTATTGTGCCATTTGATTCTTTATCAAAATAGGGCTTATTGGGGTCCAGAATTGATGATAAAGATAAATAGTCTAGACACAGGTCTTCCATGGCCAGTATAGAGGTGGACTCAGGTGTGGGATAAAGGGTCTAGGTTTGGTAGTTACTGTTTATTCTTTGATCATTTTGTCAGGAAAGTATTATCAAGGCTTGGGGTTAAGTTACTAAGGCTACCCAAGAATATCATTAAAATTTTGAGGATAAGAAGTTGTAGGGATGAAGGGATGATATATCCAAAGATTCATTCCTAATTTTTGGGATTTCTTCTTGTATGGAAATTGCACTATCATCAGGGTCTATGGGTGTGAGCAAGCACCCCATGTTTTGCCACTTTTTGTCTCTCTGAGGCTAGCATTCCTTGAATTAATTTGGCAAATAATGTGGATGGAGAGGGAGCAAATTAAAATACATAAGAAGGTGAGGCTCCTCTCTAGGGTGATAGTTTTTGGAGAATTCATTGTAGGTTGTGTGTGTGTGAAAAAGTGAAATAAATCTAATAGCTGCAGGAACAACACTTCAATTAAGTCATTACATGTATGGTTAGACAGATATAATCATGAATAATAAAACCATAACAAATTGACTAATTGCCTTCTAAAACATGCGAGTATAAGATTGCTTTCAGATTTGTATAAGCAATACTAGTGAGTAGACTACACCAAGATGAAGGATTTAATCTATATGAGCATGAGATTAAGCTAAATGGATGCAAGATGGATGAATAGATTCAAGCAACATGGATTCAAGCAATATGGATTCAAGCAATCATGAAATAAACTAAATATGCAAAAACCTAAACTAAGATGCAAATAATCTCAAAAAAGAAAGCACAATATATTCAATGACTCCAGAGCAAAAAGTGTATAATAATAAATCTCCAAGGTCATTTGAATGAGAGATGAAGGCTGAATTTATAGAAAATTACAAGAGAGATCAAGAAAAAGCACAATTTGGGATTAATTGAAATAATTGAGAAATTAGATTCAGTTAACCTTGAGATAAATTCCAATTATAGTTTAATTGAAATGCATTCAGAAAAGAAGTTTGAGTTGCATTGGTGATATGAATTAATCAATTCCATGCACTTGTGATAAAAATAGGTAATTCTTTGATTTATTCAAAAAAAGAGTCTTTTTAATGCAACTGAACTTCTTTTTCTCAAAAGCTTTGAGTTCCAATTTTAGAGAATGATTAAATTTCTTTAATTGTTTTTCTGATTTCAAGTTAATCTCAATTTAGAAGAAAGAAATAATATCTCAAGTTTGATTTCTCTTTCAATTCAATTCTTTTATTTTATTTTCAATTTAACTCTTGCTTTGAGATTAGTTCCTCTTTTGTAATAAATTAATTCCTTTTTTATGATTAAATGACAAATTTATTAATTTAAGCATGCTAGGATATTTAATAAATTAAACAGGATAATTGATCAAAATGATATTCTTGGAAAGATTTAATTAATTAAATAAGTATTTAATTAATATTGATTATTTGATTTGCCATGTGACATTTGATGATTTAAGAATTAACAAATTGTGTGCTCAAGATTGATTTAATTGCCTTTGCTTAGGATCTTGGTGATGTTGTTGAGATTAGGGGCCCATGGTTTAGATGACCATTTTTAGGGTATTACAGGTTGTTATACCTTGGAAAAGGTACAAGAATTTTTGGTAAAGAACTACAGATTAAAGGTTGCCCAAGCTAGACAATTTGACCCTGAGGGATGTATAAATGATCTTAGGATACATAAGCTAAAGGAGAAGGGTTATTTCCATTGTTTTGATGAAAGAGAGGATCTAATTAGAAATGCTTACCCTACTAAGGTAGATCAGAATAAGAAGAAATGGGAGCTCATGAAGAAGCTTGAGAGGGAAAGGAGGTAGGAGGATCCTAATTTTGAGGGTTTTACAGAGATTTTCAAAATGAATTTTCTAGGATGTCTTTCATGATGAGAAAGGAAGATGACATAATAAAGATGGAAATGGAGAGAAGGGAGGTCAGGGATAAAGGGGATAAATTTGAAGAAAGGCCAATTGACCCAGCCCCTATAGTGTACAAGGTGAAGGGGAATACAGTCATGGTTGAAGAACTATCTCCTGGAACCTCTAGGCAAGTTGTTGAACAAGGCAAAATGATTGAGAAGAGAAATGCAAAAATGTCTGACTTTGTAGATATTCAAGAAGATTTTGATACAAATGTGCCACCACCTTCTCCCTTATGGGAAACATTCCATGAAGATGAGGATATTGAAGTCTTCAATGATTTAGATAGATCCATCACCCTGAGTATAATTCCTATAAAAAAAATGGATGATAAAAGAATCATTGCTTCAAATAACTTCATAGAGGATGACAGTTTTGTGAACTCTCTTGAGTTCAAATCCTTTTGGCTTAGGGAAAAGTTAAAGGATTTATCTGATGAAGAGATTAGAAATTTTGATAGGAATAGTTTTAGATGCACCCCTGAAGAAGGTAGGGAGATGATTCAAATAGTGGCATGCTTCTTGTTCCTGGCTGGGATTTTGAGAAAATATTATTGTTAGATAAAATCATGCAGAAGAAGGACCCCAATTTTTCCAAAGATTTTGGAGAGCATGGGTCAGGGGTAAGCATAGGCCTAAAGTATTTTGCTCTATGGTCAAAAGCCCCAAATGTTCAGAAACATATAGTTTTGCAAGGTGGACAATAGAAGACAAGAGATGCAGTGGTGAGGACACTTGAAGACACTATTGCATCTGAGGCTATAGCTATCACATCACATGTAGTTCAATTTGCTTAGCTAGTAGTAGAAGATCTTGAGAAAAAACATGTAAGGCTGAAGGACATACATGTGGCTCTGAATACAAATTACAATAAATTATTCATTGAAAACATTGCATTAAAGGAGAAAATAAAGAAGGTAACAACATATTCTTCAAGGGGAATTAGACCTGAAGAGTTAGGAAAGATGAATAAAGAATTGCAGAGGGTCAAATATGAGGCCGAAAATAATTATTTTGAAATCAGGAAGGCTTCAATTTTGCGGGTGTCAGGTAAAATTATTGAAAGATTGAGCGAGGTGCACACCTCATATTCTTTGACTTCACAGCTCCTTAGTCAGCTAGATGAAATTATTTCACTCTTTCAACCTATTAGGGCCACTTGGATGCCAAAGGGTCAGGATTTAAAAGAGGTCATGCTAGTGGTAAAAAATGTAGCGTCTCCACCCCAAATTGTAGGGGTGACTTGGAAGAATTGCAATTTGTTGATTAAAGAATTGCCTACTTTTGAGGATGAGAAGAAGGCATTGGTTAAAATGATTTATTCTTTTCAAGGATTTAAAAAGTGGGATATCCCCACAATTTTGGCAGGCGAAGGACAAATCAAAGGCTTAGAAGAGTGGAAGCAAGGCTTCCAAGATACCATAAATGCAGTTTTGACTTCCTTGGCTACTAATCCTTCTCAAAGTGAATCATATTATAATATCATTGGTAAGATCATAGAGGTTGATTTGATGGACCATAGATTACTTTGGAAACTGCAATTGTGCCAACCCACAAAACAAGGGAGGCAATAAATAAGTTGCAGGGTTTGAGGGGTTTTTCTTGGCCAATGGATGAGATAGAAGCACTGCATAGAAAGTAATGCTCCTTGGAAGAAGAGTAGCTTGAGGGAGAGGATTAGTCATAATCCTTATTTTTGGTTACTATAATTTTTTGTGTAGCTTGCTAATATTGAGGAGGATTGATAGAAGTAGTCAATCTCTAAAGACCATTCTCCAAGTTACCCACTACTAGACGCTAAGATGTACTTTAGATCCTGACAAAAGAAGACGTTAAAGTACTAGTGAAAAGGCAATTTTTGTAGACCTACAATCCAAAGCTCCTAGGATGACACCCTCTTAAGTCCCTCACATTTAATACAACAGAGAAGAGTGCATGAGAGTAACAATGACAAAAGGCCTTAGGGAAAGTTGTAATGCAATGTACTTTTGAAAAGTGTCTTCTTCGCCTAAAGATTTTTTTTCTCCCTTGTGTTATAAAAGGGAATTCATGGCCAAGAAGAAGGATTTGGAAATTTTGATTATTATGTACTGGGAAAGTTGTAAAGCAATATAATGATAGTTAGTCTTTTGCAAGTTTAGCGAGCATAGAAATCTATCATGAATGTATCAATTTTATTCTGAAAAATCAATATAGAGAACATTCATTTTTCTTGCTCATATCTCTTGTATTGTGTTGTATGAGTTGTTATATTAATGACATGTTCAACTTGTCTTCTCTAATTGAGAATGTGTATTCCTTGATAGGTTTCATTTCAAGTAAAATGAATTAAATTATGTCTTGATTACTGCAACATTTTTGTAAGTGATATTGTGAGGAAGTTGTGGATGCATTCTCAATCTGAGAGTTTTAAGAAATTCTTGAATGTTTAGTATTGGATCTTAATGTTGATACTATGATATTGTTAGTCTTTAGGCATGTTTTTTTACTTTGTATTCCCCTTGAACAGGGAATGGTCATACTTTTCTAAGTTTTAGGATCATTCTCACATTCTTATTTCACCTTTTATATTTCAGTTTTTAAATTTTTTGTGTTAGGAATAGAATATATTAGAGCCAACTTTCAATGCAAGCAAAGTGATACAAGCTTAGATTCAAGCCAAAAATTTTAGTTCATCATACTTTCCTTGGTATATTTGCATTGAAAGCATCTGATATACATTGCAATGTTTGTTTATATAAAGCCAACATGTTATATAACATTTCTATAGGGATACTCACCTAGGTCTTGCAGAGCCTAAAGAGTAGAAGATTGCAGCCTTTGTGTTGAATCTTGTTCGTTGACCAAACCCAATCATAGATTTGTGTATGAGTCAGTGGTTATTTCTCTAGGATTTAGGATTTGTTGATTTGGGAACCAACATGACTTTGAGTCTAACTTCCAATCAACTTTTCTAACTGATTAATCAATTCAATTAATTAATCAGTTAATTCATTTAACTCTCCAAACACCCTTTTTTAACTCTCAATCATCTTTTTTGAATAGATTAATCTATTTAGTTCACTAATCAATCAACTCAGTGATCTATCAATCAGTCCAATCATGCAACCAATTCTCATCTTAATCTTCTCCAGTCAATTCTATCTCAATTAATCTCAACCATTGATCAGACTAGTTTTCATATCAATCTCAATTGTTTGAATCTTTCCAAATTTTATAAATTTAGGATCATTCTCCTCTTTCATCAACCACCATCTTTGAATTCTTGTGCTAACATTTTGCAGGTTTTCAAGTGTGACTCTGAGAGCTAGCATTCCACAAGGAGGAGAAGAGAAATAAGAGACTTGATGCTTGTGATCAACAATGCATTGTGTTTAATTGATTAATTTTTGTTGTTGATTTTAGCATTTCTCTTATTGTTTGTATTTCAAAGTCAGTTAATTAGATAGGTTTGGTGGTTACCTATTGAATTTCTTATTAACAATGATGATTTCAGGCATACAACATTTGTTTAACCCAACGTGAATCCATGCAATTTTTAAAATCCATATGTTAGATGTTTTCTGACTTTAATTGGCTTTTTTATTCAAAACTTTCAAGACTAACGTTTTGCAAATCAAGGTGTAGGCAAGACTGTAGGGTTTCTAAAGATTTCATCATATCTCCCAAATAGCTGCAAATTTATCCATTATTTTTATCTGTAGTTTAAGGATCAACTTAGGTGTTTACAACCCAAAAATCGGCCTTATATCATCATTTTTGCATGAGATGTGATAGTGTTAATATTTTTCATAAATATTTAATTTTTGGCGCAAATAAACAAATTTAAAAAAAAAAATTTATACTACTGATTAAGAATCCTAAAAAATGTTTATAGTCCAAAACTCAGCCTTGTAGCATCAAATTTGAGCAAGATATGATAGTTTTAATTTTTTTAATAAATTTTGAATTTTGGGTGCAAATCAGAGAATTTTTCTAAAATATTTATATTTTTGGAAAGCTCTTGAAACTGTACACATAAGGAAGTTAAGTAGTGGAATAACTTCCTACACTAACCTTGAGAGGAGGGTAATTCGATTTTTTTTACAAATCATTATAGTAGTTACAAAAACAACAAAAATAAACAAAATATCATGCATACCACAACACAACAACACATTAATTTACATAGGGAAACTCTTTCGAGAGAAAAACCCCACACTCCAAAAGTAGCTCAATATATTATTCAACAAGTAATAACATATTACAATATACTTGCAGAGAAATCTCTTCATAGGAATACCACTAATCAGATATTTAGAGGTAACTCAATAGCCATAAGACTCTTACACACAACCTCTATCTCGTGCACCTCATATATAGGAGATATAATATAAGAAACCATCAAATAGTATTACAAAACCATGGGCTAAAACCACCCAATAAAGTAGATCTGACCTTGTCATTATTCTAGATGCCTTATGTCGTGTCAAAACACACATCAACACATTTTCCTCCCTTTTACAACTCATTTATGTGTCCCATACAATTTATATTTCCTATTTCAGGAGTCCAAACTTTCAGAGGCCATAACGTGTGAACCGTGTGTTCGATTGATGAACCGTTTGAAGCATCATAAAGCTCGTGAAGTTCTCTATCACCTCGTAAATCTCTAGCCATTTACACCCACTTTTTAGGGTGTTTTAGAGCCTCTAAAGTCCTCAAAATTAATTTTAAACCTTTCATCGCACCCTCCAAAAATGGAAACTTTAGTATCTTCAAAACTAGATATGATCTTGCGACGAAAATTTACTAGCATGCTTATCTAGCCAACTAGAAGCTTTAGGGAGAATTTTGATCCATTTCATGCTCAAACAAGAACTTACTATAAATAGTAACCTCATGTAAATGCAAGGTTGAGACACCATTTTCTTAACAGTACAGGGGGTATCTTCTTTAAACTTTTGATTTTGATGTGAAATAATTAACATAATGTTAAATCTTTGAAAATTTAGGTTTTTTTGTAAATATACTCTCTAGGGTGCAAATTAAGGTTTTTTTCTAAAATTCTTACATTTTTGGAAAGATCTTTGAAATTCATTAGGGGCATCTTCTTTGTAATTTTATTTTTTGAGTTGAAAATATTATAAAAAAATAAAATCTTTTTTTATTAGGTACCGCAGGCGCAACAATAAAAAACACATCCACGTGGTAAATTCTAAAGGTAAAATCCTTAATTTTGATTTTTTAATTATATTCCATGTTGGTTTTCAGTTCCCTTTTTTTTGTGTCACATGATTATATTTCTTTGTGTTACTAACTGTGAGATTTTGTGAAGATCAAGAGCTCAATAAAAAGTACAAAATAGAGAGAGAAAATATAGGACAGGAATAAATTATATTCTCATCAATAGATAAATGATCAATTGTTCAATAGTTACATACAATGAATATGAGTCTACTTATATAGGCAAGGCTATATGGATATGTGAGCACACAAACATGACATGTTGCTCAATAAGAAACAAGGGTAGGTAGGAAATAGGTGTGGTAGGTAGGAGAAATAATAAAATATTCCACATGAGGTGGATCACCCACCGAAGGTGGAATTATCACTCCACAATAAGTGGATATGATAGAGTAATAACAAGATCACACCATAAAGGTGGAAATCTCCTACAACACACTATCCCAATGTGGCACAAACACCCAAGTGTCTCATACCCAAACTACTATGAAATGTATTATCCTAAGTAAACTTAAGTAAGGTGTAATAATATCCAACATGAATAATTAACTACACCAACACCCCCCCCTTAAGTGCAACCTAGGGGAATGCACTTAAGTCTACAATGCAACTAAACAATGCAAGATGGGTCCTGGCTATGAGGCCATATTAGGTACCCATGTACAAATGAAAATGCATGCAAACCAAAGGAATTAAATATCTCATAAAGCACGGAAAGAGAGAAAAAAACCAATGGGAAAAACCCCTCCCCCAAAAGAGAGATGAAAACTATACAAGAGATCTCTCATAGAAGTGTGTGAAGAAAAAAACCCCATGTGAAGAAAAAGTCCCCCCCCCCCCCCATATGAGAGAAGAAGAGAAACTAGGTAGGCCCCCCTAAATGTAGAATATGCACCAATGATAGAATCTCAAGAATGATTGAAGAAAATTCTCCATGAACATCGAACAACGTTCCTCCCCTTAGGAAGAAACAAAACCAAAGGTGTATCCATGAAGTCTCCCCAATCATGAAGGGAAGATGTAGGAAAAAAAATCATGATGAATGAAGTCTCTAAAAACTACTCAAGTGTCCCCATGTCAATGCTAAAAGATACCCCCTCTAAAGGTGGTGAACTACTCCACACTACTGAAAAAGGCACTCCAAGATCTAGTGGAGATGAATGTAGAAAAAGTCCCAAAGACTCACATGTCTCCTCTAAGCATAAAGAGACCTCCTCCAACTTTTGTACATAAGTATCCACAATCATGTCAACCTCAAAAGAATGATCATGTAGAGAATGAACAAGAGGGTCAAAGTGTGCCCTCGCAACAATTGAAGAAGGATCATCTTCATCAAGGAGGTGATCAATGTCATCAATGATGTCTCCCAAATCTGCAATGTAGGATTCCACAAATAAACTTGCAATGTCTGTCAAGTAGTCATCCCATGAAACTAAAGTTGTAAGACAAGATATATCTTATTACACTGAATCACAAGAAGGCAAAATTGTCGCACTATCTACATCATCAGGTACAATAGGTGATGTGATATGAATAGGATGAGATGAAATACAAGGCTCAAGAATGGGGTCACATGTGATAATCCCCAAGTTCAAGTACCCAAAGTTCTCCTCAACATCTGAATCATCACAAGAAGTGTGATCATCATATGTAGAATCATCATGTGATGAATCATCATATGTAAAATCATCCTCATCAACAAAATCTAAAAAGAAGTATAACTGAGATGCATGATCTACCACCCCAGTTGCAATGATAGCTCTAGTCTCCAAGTCTCTAATGAAAACTGACTTAGGTGTGAACTCCACAATTCTCTTAGTTGCCCTATGTATGATTTGATAGATGGAAAGGAGATTGTTTGTTGAATGGGGTACACAAAACACATCATTGAAGGAGTTATCCCCAATGGCAATAGTTCCTTTCCCAATCACATCCATGTATGTATGATTGCTCATCAAAATCTATGGTATCAAATGTAGAAAACATAGATTGTGAAGATGCCATATGATGATAAGCCCCTGAATCTAGAAGTCATCTCCCTGAATCATGCCTTGTAGTAGCACAAAGAGCTTGTCCTTTTCTTTTATAAAAAGAGTGAGTCTTCCCACTTGTAGAAGCCATCAATGTTTTCCCTTTTCCTTTTGATTGTGAGGAAGTGAAAGGTGATGATTCCTCCTTTTTGTAGGAATTAGGCAAATAAATGTTATTCTTTTTGAGGATGTGTGTGAGCTCATCAATCTTCTAAGAATGACAACGACGCTTCTCATGACCAAAATTTTTACAATATACACAAGTAGGTCTCTCCTTCTTTGGTGAATTGTCCTTCTTGGAAGAGGATGAATCTCCTTGTTGTGGAGAAGGTGGTGCTTTGTCCTTAGGCTTTGATTGCCATTTCTTCTTGTTTGAGTTGTCCTTTCCTTGATTTCCTTTGTTCCCTTCATTTGCCACTAATGCTTGAGACTTATAAGTCTTAAGAATGCCCATGCTTATCAACTTAGTTTGTTCCATCATCAACATTTTGGTGAAAGCATCAAATGTAGGCATTATGTAGCTTGAACCCATTGTTATCCTATGGTTTTGGAAACTAGAAATAAATGCTGCATATTCTTGTGGAAGCTTGTCCATCAAATTGAAGATCAATTGAATATCCTTCTTATCAATGCCACAATCCTTGAGTTGTGCCCTCAACTCTTTTGCCTTAGTGACATAATCTTGTATAGTATCAAATTTCTTGGGATCTAACATGGTGAGATCACTATCAATCTAATATCCTCTAATTTCATCAACTTGACCATACAAGTCTTGAAACTTTTGCCAAGCATCTTTAATTAAGGTACATTTTTCAATATGAAATATGATATCCTTTGATACATACTTCCTTAAGGTACCAATTACCATGATATTTTTAGTGAGCCAATCCAAGTGAGCAATAGGATCATCCTTAGGATCAGCGAGAGAAATAATAGTTCCATCAATGTAATGAGTTAGTCCTTTTTCCATAAGTTTACTCCATGCATCAATTTTCCAACTAGCATAATTATGGGGAGTTAAGAGAGTAAACTTAGGAGAACCCATAGCAGAAAAAAGGAAGAACACAAGACCACAAAAGCACAAGAGACACCACCCTAAAAAAAAATGATGATTTTGGCACATTGTATGTAGTACATGTACAATAGGCCACTTGAAAACAATGCCAAGTTGGACTTCTGATTTTGTTTTACAAGTGCCCCAATAGGCTAAGAACAACAATGCAAAAGACCAGAAAGATAGATCTATGCAATACAAGTGCCAAATTGGGCAAAAAAGACCATATGCTGAAATTTAAAATTCTACTCAAAATAATAGAAAAATTATAGCATATTATGAAAGTAGACAAAAAAATATGCACTTTAAAAAAAAATGGCACTTGAAAAGGAGTTCGTATGAGCCCAAACGGAGTCCCGGAAGTTGCAAAAATGGTGATTGGACAGGTACAGTCACCAAAAAATGAGATTTATGAAAAATGTGTCCATCAAAATCAGAAAATAATTCCACCATGTGAAAGTAAACAAAAAATTAGCCAATTTAAAAAAAAATTACACAAAAAAGGGAGCAAAAATGAGCAAGATATCGCAATTTGAAGTTGAACTACAAAATCAAAAAGCTTAACAGGAGGGGCCTGCCAAATTTTCAAAAAAATGATGACGTCAAAAAACCATGTGATTAAATTTGATGGTTGTATGGCTGTCATAGAAAACTTCACTCCCTTGTTGAGTGTGCGTCCATATAGTATAGACAACTGGCGTGGCAAACCGGGTGATGACACGTGTCAGACATACGGATGATGTGGTAGTACGGATTGGTGACTTGTCTCCTATGTGGGAGTACAGTCTAGATCATGTGGTAGTTGAGTTGGCCCAGTTGGTAGGATGACATGGCACAATGTGGTAGTGGAAGGACAACCACGTGGCTTTGTTGAAGTCTATGTGGCAATCGCGTGGAAGCAGTGGTCGTGTGGATGGATTGTCAGGAGAACTCTGATAGGTGATTGGGCATGGCAGGAGAACAATGGAAAATCGGAGCACGACAGGAGTGACAGCAGTGGGGGCACAAGGAAAATCAGAGTGTCGGTTGGCAACGGTGGCTAGCGAGAGAACCCAGATGTCGAAGGTGGGCAAGTGCAGGGTTGCTAGGAAGCGGCGATCGTCGAAAAAGATCTCGATGGTTGGAGGGTCTGCTGGTGGAGCCAGGAGCCAAAGGATGTTGGAGCGGAAGGGACCCAGGAGCCAGAAAAATAGCAAGCGGTGCACTCAAATACTTTATGCCCTGCAGATACTGATGCAGGGTACAACGAGTATGGGGGGGTCACGCGACCCCCCCCCTTCCCCCGAAATATAAAATATTTTTCTTTTGATTTTTGAATTTATAAAATAAAAAAATTTACATATAATATGCAAAAACTGCAAAAATAATAAATATTAAATCAAAACAATAATTCGCAGAAAATATTTTTTTTTTCAAAATTGTACCATACCACCCAAATAGGGCAAATTTTTTCCTCCAAGCTCCAAAATTGACTTTCACCCAATATAGATGAATTTATAGTCAAAATTTATGGAAATGGCCACCCAAACGTGATGGTGAAGTCAGATCTAGTTTAGGACGCCTCTAGATCATGTTGATCCTCAGATCTACCTCTTGACGCCATAAGAAAATCTCTCCAAAATGAATCAATGACACTCTAAAGGCTCTAATACCATGTGAGATTTTGCCAAAATCAAGAGCTCAATGAAAAGTACAAAATAGAGAGAGAAAATATAGGACAAGAATAAATTGTATTCTCATCAATAGATAAATGATCAATTGTTTAATAGTTACATACAATGAATATGAGCCTACTTATATAGGCAAGGATATATCGATATGTGAGCGCACAAACATGACATGTGGCTCAATAAGAAACAAGGGCAGGTAGGGAATGGGTGAGGTAGGTAGGAGAAATAATAAAATATTGCACATGAGGTGAATCACCCATCGAAGGTGGAATTATCACTCCACAATAAAAGGATATGATAGAGTAGTAACAAGATCATGCCATAAAAGGTGGAAATCTCCTACAGCACACTATCCCAATGTGGCACAAACACCCAAGTGTCTCATACCCAAACTACTATGAAATGCATTATCCTAAGTAAACTTAAGTGAGGTGTAATAATATCCAACATGAATAATTAATTACACCAACACTAACATTTGATCTTCAGCATGTGGCTCTCGTAAGTCAAAGACCAAAATAATCCACCAAACTACATGTTTGTAGAGGTAGCTTATGTGATTGTCTATGATTTTTATAATAGAAAACACTTCAGTTGTTGCATTAAAATTAACCTTTATTTGTCATGTCTGGGGCACTTACCCACTTTTTTGTTTAACTCCATTAGAGGTCCTGCCTCCTGATGCAATAGGCAGATGAGATGGAACAACCCAAGCGAGACTTTAATATGGCCCACTATACAAATAAGGGTGCAATGAATTCAAGCCCTACTAGTATTAGATCCTACCATTCTTGCTAATCCAAAAGGGGTTTTATATCCCTAGTATGGTTATCTTGGCACTCGTAGAGTGTTTGAAACCTCAGATTCTGACTAAAATCCTTATTCTTAGAGACCAAAAATCCTTACATATGATGGTTCAAGGAGTGCAGATCGCACCTCATATATACCTCTCATGTACCCTTCAGAATGAGACAAGAATCCCCTAGTTATAAGATCTCCAAATCTTTAGGGTAAGAGAATCTAGTGTACCTAAGAATTGAGTGTCGTGGTGAGGGAGCCAGTGTCACCAGAATCTCTATCTGTCCATTGTGCTTGAGGTATTTTATCATAGAGGTCCCATCAGATAGTTTCCTTTATATCCTAGGTAGGCATGTGCTAGTCTTATAAGTATCTATAAAATCGTCGATGTGCTAAACCAGTAGAGTTAATATAGATTTGAGCCAATCTAGGCCATTTCCCTGCGTAACTCTAATTTCAGAGTTTTTCAAAAATTCCACTAGCCATATTGTCTATAATGTTTTTTTACTATCTGATTTTCACCAATTGACTAAAAGAACATAAACAGATCAAACATTTCCAAAATTAAAATCAAATACCTCAAAATTTTGCATTCACTTAGCCACAGTTTTGCATTTGTCCTAGTCCAAACTCACATCCAATTAGTAAACTAGTGCCTTATAGGGTCAATCAGAATTTATCAATTGGGATCCAAATCATTTCAAACCTTGTGATCAATCAAGCTCTTAGAGTCTATAGGTGCATCTAGTTTCTCTTTGTAGAGTCATCTTAAATCCCCAAAAAAATCTAAAAACATAGGCACATTTTAGTTGCATTATCATCCAAAATTCTTAAAAAGAAAAGAAATCTATCAAAACCAACTATTAGGGTCACATCCAAAGAATCGTCATTCTGATCTTAAACATCCCTATTCTTAGTCCAAAACCAATCAACCAAACATTGTCGAATAGTACTATGTATTTCATAGGGAAGGTGAAGAATTTATCCCTTCCATCCCTATTCCATCATCACCCCAAAAAATCCTAGTACAACAGGTCTACAAATTACAACAACAAATAATAGACATTCAAAATAGTAGAGCCAAAACCTCCACATTTTCATTACCCCAATCCCAACCACAAAAATTATAATTCACAAAACCATTCTACCAATAACCTTACATTCCAACACCCATCTCACAAACCAACATGACAAATAAACTTCAACCAATAAACAAAAACTTCAAACAAGTCCCAAGTCAAAACCCATGCAATCAAGACCATAACCCAAAACCAAATTCATTACTAAACCCAAAATCACAACCCAACCATGTTGATCTCTCAAAATAATTCACATGCTCCTCCAAAGAATAATCGTATGCTAAAAAATCTCATTGAGGCTTTCTAAGACATACTTTCCAAGCAAGATCAAAATCATATATTAGTCTCTAGAAATGGCTCATCCTCTCATAAAGAGATCGACACTCAAGTAGCCCTCATGTCTCCCACCATTTTTCTATCCCATGATCAATCCTTACTATCTCTTTCAAATAATGCATCCACTGATGAAACCTTTCGAGGGATATCCAAAATAGAAATCCAAGTTGATCCATTTCTTCATACTAATCCTTTATACCATTCAAAGATCATAGATTCAATGCCTCCATATGGTCCTTTTCCAAGCAAACTCACTTCAGAGAGTCCTATTCAAAATCCTTTCTCATCATGCCAAAATGTTTTATCCTTCCAAGAATCCCCCATACATATCCAAACTCCTACCCTATGTCAAAAGGATAATTCAAAGTCAGAATAAATGAGTCTCGGAATAAATTAAGAGCAAGAACAAACCCTTCCATCCCATCCAATGTTTGACCAAGAACACATCTCTCAAGATTCTTATGATGACCCCCTCATCCCTTTTTATTTCATCCAAAATGATTCCCTTCCACCTCAAGAGAAAAGTGTCCCTTCAAGTCCCATTCAACACCCACCTTCTAAGAAAGATCATCATATCTCTTCCATCCCCTTCAATGATCCAATTCAAAATCAGGAGCAAAATGCAAATACCAATGATCCTATTCCAAGTTAAGATTAGAGTTTCCCTTCACCTCATTGTCATAATCCTCCATATCCACCTAAAAAAACCATCATCCCTTCTTATCCCCCTCGTGGTCCTAATCTTTCACTAGATCCCATTACATCTACCCAAGTTGTGCACAAATCCCCTACATATCAAATGGGTTCCTCCACTTTCATCCCATCCAGTCTACTTCATGATCCTATCATTTCTTCCATACCATACCCTCCTCAAAATGGACTTGCATTTTGTTTTAAAAGAAACAAGTATCCTATTGCTAAAATGATTTGTCAAAACATGCATTATCAAGGAAAAGGGTAAGGCCTACATGAACAAAGTATATTAGAATCCCTTCGTATCAAAGCAAATCTCAATTATCATGACCTTGGCTACATAGCTTACTCTCAAAATATTGGTGTCCCTACTAAATCCCACATTTCTCCATCTAAATCCAATAATATATAGTCCCTATCCTCCAAATCCATTTTAGATCCTTTTATCCTAAAATCAAAGTCTTCCTCCCTTCCATTTATCTTATGACACTACATCCCTCCATTCACTATCCATATGATCCATAGCTCACAATCCAATTACCCTATCATAAATCAAGATCAATAATGGCATACATCTTTGAGCACCTTCCCACCATCTACCTACATCAACACATCCAAAGACCTCCATATAATTCCTATTCATCCATGAATCATATTCCCTTTGTAAGCAATTTGAATGTCAAACACAAGATCCATAAGTCCAAAACTCCATATCCATCAAAAGAACAACATGTCCCATCTAAAGATGTGTAAAAATAGAGGAAAATTTGATCCAAGAGAAAAAATAAATATTCAAAAGGACACAAAGGCCCTGTAGACACTTAAAAATAATTATTTTTAATTATTTTTAATTTCTCACATAATTAATTAATTAATTATGTTAATTCAAATTATCCTCAATGTTAATTAAATATAATTGATATTGTCACTATAGTATGTGACTGATTTATTTAATAAATCAATCCCTTTCTTTATTCTTCTTAAAATTGAATTCTCACAAATCTCCCTCTTAGCTATTAATTTGAATTAATTAGTTAACCCACATGCTTCCTACAAAGCATCTTCTTAATTCATCATTAACATAATAAAGTCTTCTAGAAACTCCCTAAACTCACTTAACTTTATTCTTCAAATTTCTAATTCCCTCCACTCATTCTCTCTCCTAGTCAAATCCTCCTACAAATCCTAATCCCACCTAACATTTCCTCTAATCCCCCTCCTAATGAGTTGCTAATGGCTAATCATCATGATTAGCCACAAAGTCAACTCCTTGTCCCTTCCATCCAACCACTAGCTTTTAATACTCTTTTCCTAGGTGAATGTGAGATCTTCAAAATCTCACAATCCTCTAGGCATCACCTCTCCCAAGGAATTTTTAACTCCTTATTCCTCCAATCCCCATGATTATCCCTTTTTGGAGAATTTTAAATTCCTCCTCCCCATTCTTCAAGGAATGTCACATCCCTTGCCACTCTCAAGGCACATTGGGAAGTCTTCCCAATGCACTTTTCTTTTCTCAAGGTACCTTAGGAAGTCTCCCCAATGTACCTTGAGGAGTGTGGAGACAAGAAATGCCTTTAAGGCATATCTCTTGGTCTCCACGCCCTCTCTTGGGCCTTTTGTGAGCTCACAAGCAATCCTAGCCATTCATCTTGAATCCATCCTAGCCATCCATTCTTCCTCTCCTCTTCCTATAAATTGAGGACTCCATCCCTCCATTCTTCATCTCCAAGTTTAGTAATCTTATGCTGTCCTTTTGAGCCCAGGAAATCATCTTGGCAACCTTATCATGTTCAAATCATATCTCATCCACAATAGATCATCTCATCCTTATCATCTTCCAAATCCATTCCATTTGTACACAACATTGGAGAGTCATCCACATCAAACAAGCAAGCAAGAGGAGCACATCAAGTGGAGCATCACCAAGGGGCCTTCACTTCATCAAGCTCAATCCGAGGGAGAGGTATAAGGTTTTGTGAGGTATATGCATCTTATTCATGTTTTCATGTGTTTTGGAGTTATGTCTTTGATTTCATATGATTATATGTTTGACTTGCATCCTTATTAACTAATCCATATGATTATATGTTTGACTTGCATCCTTATTAACTAATCCACCTCACAAGTCTTTTTCCCCTGTTCATTTTGGCATGCCCAGTGGGACCCATGTCCCGAATTTAATGATTTTTTTTTATTTTTGTGAAGTTTTTTTTCGCAGGTTCATGACTGTTTCTGCATCAACACGACTATTTCTGAATCAACGCGAGCACCTGTTAATCAACACGAGCAGGAGAAATTCAAAAAAATTTGAGTGTCTGCCCATAAAATCCTTCTATCTCCTCATTCTTCCTCTTCTGCATTTTCTCACTTCTATTTATTTTCTGTTTCTGTAAAAAAATTTGAATATTAGTGCGACTGCATTTTTTCCTTTTCTGTTATCTAATTTGTTTAGTTTTTAATAATCTGCCTGTTAGCTGCTCTATTTATTTTAATCATCTGTTTCGTCTTAATAATCTGTCTGTCCACAGCTCTGTTTAGTTTTAATCATCTGTTTGGTTTTAAATAATCTGTTTGTCCGCAACTCTGTTTAGTTTAAATCATCTGTTTAGTTTTAAATAATCTATCTTTTGTGTTTGTGGAAAGTATGAAATTAGGAGAGTGTGCTCTTGTCTATCTAGACAATCAGAAATCCAAACCTTTAGCACTTTTATATCTGTTTAGTGAGACTATCTGGTCTGTTATCTACTCTGTTTAAATTAGGGGGGGAAAAAAATTATTTAAGTAGACAAAAAATTATGCACTTTCAAAAGAAATGGCACCTGAAAAGGAGTTCGTATGAGCCCAAACGGAGTCCCGGAAGTTGCAAAAATGGTGATTGGATAGGTACAGTCACCAAAAACTGAGATTTATGAAAAATGTGTCCATCAAAATCATAAAATAATTCCACCATGTGAAAGTAAACAAAAAATTAGCCAATTTCAAAAAAAATTGCACCAAAAAAGGAAGCAAAAATGAGCAAGATATCGCAATTTGAAGTTGCACGATCCAGACTCTACTCCCACACAGGAGACAAGTCACCAATCCGTACTACCACATCATCCATATGTCTGACACGTGTCATCACCCGGTTTGCCACGCTAGTTGTCTATACTATACGAACGCACACTCAGCAAGGGAGTGAAGTTTTCTACGACAGCCATACAACTGTCAAATTTAATCGCATGTTTTTTTGACGTCATCATTTTTTTGAAAATTTGGCAGGCCCCTCCTATTAAGCTTTTTGATTTTGCAGTTCAACTTCAAACTGCAATATCTTGCTCATTTTTGCTCCTTTTTTGGTGCATTTTTTTTTTAAATTGGCTAATTTTTTGTTTACTTTCACATGGTGGAATTATTTTCAGATTTTGATGGATAGATTTTTCATAAATCTTAATTTTTGGTGATTGTACCTGTCCAATCACTATTTTTGCAACTTTCAAGACTCCGTTTGGGCTCATACAAACTCCTTTTCAGGTGCCATTTTTTTTGAAAGTGCATAATTTTGTTTGTTTAAATCAAATTGAGCTATTTCAAGTAAAATTTATTCTATTTTTTTGCCATATCTACTTTATCTTCACTCCATTTTCCTCCAAACTTCACTAGATCCCCCGCATTGCCATTTTGCACATTTCCTTCCTTGGGGTCCTTATCCCAAAATCCACTTTTTGAAGCCCGAAAACCCACATTCCTCTATTTTTAGGGTTTGTCGTAACTCCTTCCCCTTTTATCCAATCACCTCCAAATTTTCCCATATTGTCCATCTCCAACTTTTGCTTCTTTGTCCCTCTTGGACAAATTTTTCCATTCCTTCATCTCTCCTCCAAAATCCCCATTTTTTGCTTGCTTATCCCTTGGAAAGTAGCAAAAACCTAGTCAAACCCCATTTACCCATCAAATTTTCCTCCAAATATACATTTGTCGTTAGTAAAAAAAAATTTATTCATATTTTTCTACTTATTCCCAAAAAATCAAAAAAATTAATATTTTTGTCATTTTGTTGTCTTTTGCAGGACACTTGTTGAAGACTCCATTTTTCAAACTACTAATCAAGTTGTTTTGCAGGTTGCCTAAGAAATCCGACCAAACATTGTGTATTTTTTTAAATTAAGCACCTAGATATTAATTAAAATGGAATGAACCATTGTCTTATGTGTCTTTAAGAAAATCGTAAAGGTGGGAGAGTACGCTCTCGTCTAGCTAGACGATCAAGAATCCAGACCCTCCAACCTTTTCTTGTTTGATTGCATGTTTACCTCTAGCGGGCCTGCCCTCCCAACTTTCTCTTTTAGAAGGTAAGAGGAGAACGACCCAAGTGAGTACACCCAGACCTCGGGTTCCCAACTCACTATAATAAATAGGCCATTGACTACGAAAGGGTCAATGGTTGGGGCTATATGAGAGTTCACTCTCATATTGGGTGCTTAGTAGGATCCTAGAGATCTCAATCACGCTTGCATGACTAATAAGTTCTTAGTGCTTCATTGGGCTATAGGCCTCAATTACGCTTGCGCAACTTCGAAGGGTAGCTCCTAACGGGAAGACTTACTAAACACCTTGTTCATAGTGGCCAAAAACCTTCTAGTCATTGGTGCAGGAGGCCGAACCTTCGAAGCCACCCATATTTTTATGGCCCTTAGTAGAGACACAAAGTTCGCCATGAGGATTTTTCATGTGAATTGATGCTTGGCTGCCCCGAGAAGTGAGTGTCATGGAGGGGAGCCAGTGGGGTCAAGCATCTAAGTGTCCACTCTAGGTAAGCGTAGCTGGGAAACCGATTGGGATCCAATGACTATTGTCCTTGCCAGCCTTAAGAATTTTTTATATGAGCATGAGTGTCTTTGAGATAATATGCATTTGATCATTGTATTTGCTTTGTTTGATACATACTTGCCAAGAGAAGACTAAAAACACATCACTATCCCCAAACACTTTTCAAAAACACTTGTCAAGACACAAACAATTGTCCAATTCATTACCCACACAAAGTCCAAAATTGCATCAATACTCCATTCGTTCCATGTTTCATAAGCCCAAGAGAGAAGCTAAGAGTTCATCCTCTCCATCAACATTCAAGTTTTTTCTTTGAAACACCTACTATCGTCCAAATCAGGGTGGTCGTATCCCTTCATACAACTTGCCATTTGAATCAACCCTTAAGTCATGTTCATGCCAAAGACAACCTAGTCATCAAGTTTCTTCTAAGCCATCACTACCATGCCTTCTCCATCAATCATCCTCAAATTTGCCAAGGACTTAGCACATCAAATCAATCTCCCTCCACTATCAAATCAACTATCAAAATTCAAATCCAATCATTCTCTAATCCAATTTAACCTCGCGTTAAGGTTACATGCCTTGTGAAATTACATTTAGACCTTATCATTAATCAATTGGCTCTCATGCTTGAAGGGGAATCCTCTCCAAGTACCTTTTGTCTAATCCTTTTGAGTCGATCAAGACTCTCAACTCACATCTTTACTTTTCTTAGGGTCATTAGTCAACCCTTGGTATAAGAGAGGCTTTTTAATCAACAATCCAAGGTCTAAATTCTACACAACTTGGCCATCACCTTACTTGTGGTTGCATCCACCACCTAAAATCCTCATCCAAGGACTAAGGTGTCAAATCCTAATCAAATCCGGGCTCTAATCCAAGAACCATACCAATCAACAAAATCCCTTGTCATAAAAGACATAATCCAAAATTCCACAAATATCTTGCTAAGTCCTTTCATCACAAATTTCCCCCTCCAAACTTTTCCAAGGTTATTCATGTATGGTCACAACTCGATCCCAAAAGAGAAAGATGGTTGAACAAAAACATGGCATCCCAGACATTAGTTCCCTATATGAAGATCCCACACAAGATCCTACACAAAGTGGGCAACCTAGCAATCAAGATCAAAGCCAAAATCCTAACATGGTTAGCCAAGATGAACTCTCTCCGGAAGTACAAACTTTCCTAGCAGATTCTTATAACCAAGAGATGATGGAAAAGTTTATTCAACACAATCCCATTGCACTTCTAAAAACTCTCCTTGAAAATGGAGCTCAACTTCTACCTAAATTTAATAGGTCTTCTCTCTCCCAACAACCACAAGGAGACCTCACTCCCACACAAAGTGTTGCACCTATTATTCAAACTCAATCAATCGCAGCCCCATCAATCATCCAAGATCAATCAATGCCACCCACAACAACTCCCACTGTGGTCTCCATCCCACTTTCTTCCTCCTTACCATCTATACCACTATCAAATCCGATCTCATCTATTCTCCAACACACTTCTATACCACCTCCTTCCATTCAACCACATATTTCTATTCCACAAACTTCCCTTCCTGCCAACAATGTCACAAATTTCATCTAGGTCGTACTCAATCCCATCACAATAGTTTGCGGAATGCAACCAACTATCACACAAATCCCTATGACATCGGTCCCTACATCCCACATTCCTACCTCCTCATCATATCAATACATTGGTGGTGGTGCACCTTCTTTGGATCACCCAATTCTTGGGGCAAATACAATTCATCATTATCAAAGTCCACAACAAGACCTCATCAAGGAAATTCAAGACATGAAAAATATCATCAAGGACATGAAATGAAGGACTAATAAAAGGAAAACTTACTCGTTCAAAGAGTTTTGCCCTTGTCCTTACAACCCATCTATATCAGTTGCACCCTATTCCCCAAGATTTGAGATCCCCAAATTCACCAAGTATGAAGGCAAAGGAGACCCCCCCGACCATGTCTGAGAATTCCACATCTTATGCCAATAAGTCTCCTATAGTGACCTTTATCTTCACAAACTCTTTCCCAAGAGTCTCACGGGAGACGCTCTGACATGGTTCTCATCTTTACCGTGAGGTTCCATTGTCTCCTTTCTAGACTTGGTAGAAAAATTTGTGGCCCATTATGCTTACAACATGGTTAATGATGTTTATATGATGGACCTATGCAGTACAAAACAAAGGCCCGAAAAAACCTTCGCCAATTTCCTACAAAGATGGCAACATCTTATCAAGAAATTCCAGTGGTACATGCCAGAACAACATCAAATTGAGTATTTCAAAAGAACTTAGTGCCTGAACTTTTGAGACCCTTAATATCCCAATGTATCAAATCCTTCCAAAAATTAACCGATAAGGGCCTCACCCTCGAACGTGTCTTGATGGAGGAAGGAACCTTGAAACATTACGAGAAGTCGACACAAAGTTCTCCCTCTTATCATAATGACAAGCCAAAATTCTGGTCTAAAAATAAAAACATGGTCAATGATGGTGTAACTGATGCAAAGTGGGTCCAAACTGTGGCCGCTCCCCCAAAATCCACCACCAATAATAAAAACAATCAAAATCAATCCCAAAAACCTCACAATAATGTCTCAATCCAGGGACGACCACCCTAATCGAATAATAGGACCCCAAGAGACTTCACTCCTCTTGCTGAGCCTATTGAAATGGTGTTTCAAAAACTTGTCCAAGCAGGTGCAGTGGTTTTTCCAATCACTCGCTAGTTTGACCCCAATCAACCTAAACCAAGATGGTATAATGAAAATGAGTATTGTGAATACCATCGTATCAAGGGGCATGATACACGAAAGTGTATGAAACTTAAAATCTACATACAAGACCTCATTGATAGGGGTGAGATTGAAGTAGCAAATGCAAAACCTAGTAATAACAATGACAAACTTAAAATGTACCAGGAACCCTTCCCGAAGCATGATAAAGGAAAAGGCTCATCATCTAACACAGTGGGTTATGACTACTCTAATCATATAACCGGCTTTGATTTTTTAGTAGGTTGCATTGAACATGTAGATCAAGAATTCAATTAACATCAAAGCAAGTAGATATTAGCTAACCACAAAGCCAAATTGCAATGAAATAAATCCTAATTACACTCAATAGAAGCATTGAAAACAAGACATTCAAAATACATAAAAATCCATCACCAATGTCTCTTCCAATTGACCTCCATTGTCCTTCTTTCTCCTCCAAATAGCGGATTTGTGTGGATCTCACCTACAAGTGCAAAAGCATGAAGCAAGATTGATTTTGATAGCACGAGGATACTAGAAGCGTGGTTGATTGATTTCATTCGAAAATGTGATTAATTGATTCCTCTCTAAAATGTGATTGATTGATTGATTCCTCTTGATTTAAGAAACTCATCCAATTTATAGACAAATTGGAGAAAGGACAAGATTAGCATGAAATTGATATTAGAGGCAATTGATTTCAAAAAATGGCAAAATCGAGTTGAAGAAAGAAGGTTATGACACCTTCTATGTCATGAATTATGACATATTGCCAATGCAAAGGTTAGAGGACTAAAAGCTTATGACATCTTGCTATGCCAACGGTATGACGCATGAGAAATTCATGCTTCCACCGAAGCAAAAAAATAGGGAGAGACTAGAGAGGAATTGATTAGGTGGAAATTGAATTTAGAAAATGAGGTGGAAATTTAGGAATTAGGAAAATTAGAAATAAGGTTAGAAATGATGAATTGGAAATTAGGAAATTAGAAATTGATGAAATTAGGAAATTAGGTGAATTAATTAATAATTTTTCATTCATTAATTAATTCACAAAAAGAGGGGGAATTAATTAGCCAATTAAATAAATATTTAATTGTGACAAGAAGACTTAGGATAAATAAATAAATTATTTAACCTAGAGGGAAAATGACAAACAAGATTAAATGAATAAATCATAAACCCCTAAAAGATGAAATAGAAATGCAAGGAAGACAATTAGGTCTTGACAAAAGATAATTGATGTAGGGTTGATTTGATCATGATTCTGAATGACAAAGGGCCAGTGTTGATAAATGATTAAAATTGGTTGACAAAAATCAATGACACATTGACCAAGATTGACAAGGAGATCAAATTGAAAAGCACCAATTGACATGATTGAAGAGGACAAGGATCGATGACGAATCGATCACAAAATGACAAAATTGGCAAGGACAAGGATCGATGATGAATCGATCGCAAAAATGATGATATTTGACAAAGACAAGGATCGATGACGAATCGATCGCAAAATGACGAGATTGACAAGGACAAGGATTAATGATGAATTGATCGCAAAATGACAAGATTGTCAAGGACAAGGATCGACGACGAATCGATCGCAAAATGACAAGATTGACAAGAGGACAAAACCCTAATTCTATCATCGATTAGGATTGACGATGTCCAAAATGATGATAAATGAGCACGCACCATGATGCGACAGGATAAGATTGACCAAAATCATGACTGAAAATTGCTATTGACAAGACCTAATTCGAAAGTGAGAAAATGAGGAATGCAGAAGAAGGACTTGATGCTCGCAAATGATAAAGACCAAGTGCACAACATAGAAGAAATATTAATGTGATGCAAGAACCCTTAAATAAGGCAATGCACAAATGTTAAAGTATGACTCCACAAGCATTGACCATTTTTAGATGTCTACATTTTGCCCCTCTTTCAGACAATGCGATTTTAAGCGTTGTTTCAAAGAACAATAATGAAAATTCCTCAGACAATAACAATGACATATGCATGCCCCCTCGAGGAATTGGCTAGAAAAATCCAGAAAAGAGGCCAAGTGATCAATAAGAATGACAGAAGATGATAAGTTCGAACGAATCAAAAATTGAAGGTCGGATGCACAAAGGACAAGCAGTGGAAGGCGCAATAGCCAAGACTAACGGAAGAAATGTTAGTAAGTAGAAATTAGATAGAGGAAAGTTAGAGATGAAGGAAAACTTGCTTTCACAAATGCACATAAGTAGGTGAGAACCTTTATTTAATGTAGCAAAGCGGATGCAAAGCATCATGGCATTGAAGGCCAGAGCTGGAATGCAACCCCTTTTGCAAAAGATAGACACATCGCACACAAGGAATGAGTGAAGCATCCTAGGGCGCATACATAAAGGGTCAAGGTATGTGCGGTGTTCACAAAGTGAATGTACTTATCACAGACACCCAATGATATAGTTGCCCAGTTTGTGACAAACATTCCACAAACAGCAAACACAACAAAAAAGGAAAGGGACCATGAACCATCTCTGTCACTCTAAATCACTCAGTGACATCATCGAGCAACATAGGAACATGATCGAAGCCAAAGATAAATCAGTAAAAAGATAAGATGCACAAATTCAACCAAGTCAAACAAATAGTCTGATCGTCATTATCAAAAGTGGAAAACAAGAATGATCATGCTGTCTGGTTTCAGGGAATGCGGTACCCCGTCAAAGACAAGACACAATCTGGTTTTGAGTATACCACATCCTATATAAGACCCATGATAATGTTGATAAGGACAAATGATATTGATGTTGAGTGATTGACATGACAATTTTGATCAGTTTGAATGCCTGGTTTGATTGAAAAGTTCATCTATTAATGCATGATTTCATTAAAGCACAATGTTTGATTGATTGTCATTGGATGTATGCTCAATGATCTATCTATGCACAAAGGAGACCATTTATTGACAAAATGCAAAATGCCAAAGAAATTGTTGTTGGATTTTAATGTTTTTCACTTTGTAGGGATTTCGAGTTTTTTTACAATTTTTTTGTTCGTTTTTCAGGACTTTATTTGACTTTTTAGGGATTTTTTTTTAGGACATTATTTGATTTTTAGGGATTTTTTTAAGGACATTATTTGATTTTTAGGAATTTTTTCAGGACATTATATGATTTTTATAGGGATTTTTTCAAGACATTTTATGATTTTTTTGGAATTTTTTCAGGACATTATTTGATTTTTTTTTTTTGATTTTTTCGGGACATTATATGATTTTTATGATTTTGCCCCTAGTGTCTAGCAAGGCAAGGAATATGATAGGTGAATAAATAGGCTTTCTGAAATGCTGGTGGATAGAGGGAAGACAAAGGCCTTTTATCATGGAGACAATACGGATGCAATTTTCAAGGGCTATTGTGTGATGGGACAAGAGACTGGATATGACAATGTAAAGCAGGAACATGGCATGAGGGACATGTCAAGAGGTTTTGAAAAACATGTTTTGCATTTCACGTCCTTATGTCAGATCAAGATCAAGGAATGAAAAAGAGTGTATGGATAGTTATAATATATGGATAGGATAAACAAGACCAAGAATGGATAAGGGACATGGACTGAAGGTCGAGATTGGCTAAAGGATAGTGGCAGAAAGTTGCAATAAGCCAGGGATTATGGATGAAAGGTTGTAATAAGAAAATGGATAAATACCAAAATCTTTGATGGACTAAAAGATGCAAACAAGATGCATGATGCTCATGAAGATCCTCAGCCTTGTCAAGATCAAAGGTGGAAAGGGAAACTAGACATGAGGGACAATAGGATATGAAGGGTAATGACAAGGGTTCGATAGGATAATGGAACAATGAAGGACAAAAGGATATGATAGGATAAAACCTG
Source organism: Cryptomeria japonica (assembly GCF_030272615.1). NCBI lineage: Eukaryota > Viridiplantae > Streptophyta > Pinopsida > Cupressales > Cupressaceae > Cryptomeria > Cryptomeria japonica. The sequence continues at coordinate 364,197,210 of NC_081410.1, read as the reverse complement.
TCCCCAAGTACGACATACAAGAAGTTCATAGATTACGCATGATGCCTGTTTGCCAGGTTTTCATCATGGTACTTACCCAAGGCACCTGTTTGCCAGGTTTTCACCAGTGGATGAATTATTTTTGCTTTACTTTTTCCTTTTCTTTTTCTTTTTTTTTTTACCCTTTTTTTTGGATTTTGACTTTTTAGTCGAAAATGGACACATGATAGGGGATGGAAGAAGGACTCAAACATTTTATTTTTTTGGATAGTAACCTTGAAATAAATGGACCATGACCTTTAAAAGTATGCTCAAAGACATTGGTAGGATAAGGACATGGAAAATAAGATGAAACTAAGGCAAGGATTTATGTAAAGGATTGGACCAGAGGGATGGAAGGATGAAAAATATGCATTGGATAATAGGTAGGGTATTGGAAGAATTGGGCTTCAGTGGATAGAAATGTTGGCAAGATCGACATTGGCACACACCTTGAGGGGTGATGGACTGATGGAGGAAAGATGTATTTTGGATATTGAGATTTTGACGAAGGAAAGGCTATGGATTTTGGGACACAAGGGCCCAAAACGGATGAAGAAGGTGATGGAGGAATAGACTTGGAAAGTTTGGATGGAGGAATAGCAATTTTAGATGCCAATTTTGATGTTTCTTTAGGATTTTGTGCTTCAAGGAGTTGCTTAGGGATCCACATGGTTTTTGATTTTTCATGCTTTTGTGGTTCCTTGGAGTGCATTGCTTGCACAAGGGATTTAGGAACCCATATATATTTTTACTTTGCTTTATTTTGCTCAGTGGGCCTTTGTGGCCTTTTGGATATTTCTTTTTCTTTATAGATCATATTGATCTTTGTTTTGACATGTTGATCCTTTAATAAATGTGGATTTCTAGACTTATGACTTTTATACTTGGCATCCAAATTGCTTGGAGGAGGAAAGGAATGCATGGATGGATATGAATGAAATGGAGTTCTTTTGGATTGATGAAATTTACTCAAGGATGTGTGCCTTTGCTAACCTTGCATAGAGGATGAAGGGATATAAGGACCTAATATGGATGGAAAGTATGATGGGGAAGGTGTATGTTTTTATTTTGATGGAGGGATACCAACGTCTTGAGAGTGAGTTGTGTAGACATGACCCTTAAGATCTTCTTTGATATGGAAGGGTTCTTTCTCATGAAGGTCTACTCCTTTGCCTTTATGAATATCTTGACTTTTAGGATACTCTTTTCTTTGGGAAGAAGATGTGAGTGTAAGGAAGTTAAGTAGCGGAAACAACTTCCTACACTAACCTTGAGAGGAGGGTAATGCAAAACTTTTTCAGATCATTACAACAGTTACAGAAAATAGAAATAGATATAATAGCATTCATACCACAACACAATGATTTACGTGGGGAAAACCCTTTCGGGAGAAAAACCCCACCCTCCAAAAGCAGCTCAATATTTTATTCAGCAATCAAAAATAGATTACAAAATACTTGCAGAGCAAGCTCTTCACAGGAGTACCGTTAATCAGAGATTCAGAGGCAACTCAATAGCCATAGGACTCTTACACACAACCTCTATCTCACACACCTCATAAATAGGAGATACAATACAGGAAACCGTCAAACGGTATTACAAAACCATGGGCTAAAACCACCCAATAAAGTGTAGCCGACCTTATCTCCCTTCTAGATTCCCTATGACATGTTAAAGCACACATCAACACGTGTCGCTCCCTTTTACAGCTCATTTATGTATCCGATACAAATTATTTTTCCTATTTCAGGAGTACAAACTTCTGGAGGCCATAACTTGAGAACCGGGTGTCCGATTGACGAACCGTTTGAAGCGCCGGAAAGCTCGCGAAGTGCTCTATCACCTCGTAACCCACTTCTCTGGTTACGGCCACTTTTCAGGGAGTTTCGGAGCCTCTAAAGTCCCCAAAATTAAGTTTAAATATTTTATTGCACCCCTCCAAGACGAAAACTTTAATATCTTCAAAACTAGCTGTGACCTTGCGACGAAACTTTACCGGAATGCTTATCTAGCTAACCAGAAGCTTCAGGGAGAGTTTCACACCATTTCGTGCTCAAATGAAAACTTACTATAAATAGTAACTTTGCATAAATGCAAGGTTGAGACACCATTTTTCCCAACAAATCTCCCACTTGTCGAACACCTTGCATGAGCGGAAGGAATGTCAACACAATGAATCAATTGCTAGGGGCCATAAGGCCCATAGACTCTGAACACCATCTGAACTTCTCTGTGCTCACAGCCTTAGTTAAAGCATCTGCAACATTCATCAAAGTTTCTACCTTAACCAGATTCACCCTACCATCTTCGACCATATCTCTAACAAAATGATACTGAACATCAATATGTTTGGTCCGAGCATGAAATGTCGGGTTCTTAGCTAGGCTAATTGCACTCTGACTGTCACAGTAAACTGTCACTGTACCTTGTTTTATTCCAATATCCGAACATAGTCTCTTAAGCCAAATGGCCTCTTTACAAGCATGAGTAGCTGCCATATACTCTGCTTCAGTAGTGGATAAAGCAACCACAGCCTGTCGCTTACTCATCCAACTAATTGCACCACCAAACAAAGTAAACACATAAGCACTGGTGGATCTTCTGCTATCAATATCACCTACCCAATCTGAATCCACATAACCATGGATATCAAGGGAAGTCATGTCTCCAACTGAATTACCATGATAACACAAAGAATACTCTGAAGTGCCCTTCAAATATCTGAAGACTCTTTTGACTGCATCCCAATGAACTCTACCAGGATTAGACATATATCTAGAAAGTACTCCCACTGCTTGGGCAATGTCTGGTCTAGTATAGACCATAGCATACATCAAGCTTCCAACCACACTCTGGTAAGGCACTCTGCTCATGTCTTCCATCTCCAATGGAGATGTAGGACAATCTAAAATAGATAGTTTCATTCCAACTGTAAAAGGAACACTCAATGGTCTACAATTCTGCATGTTGAACCTCTGTAACACTGAATTCACATACTTACTCTGGCCTAGCCATAGCTTTCTGTTCACCCTATCTCTTCTAATTTCCATCCCAAGAATGTGCTTTGCTACACCAAGATCTTTCATTTCAAATTTAGCAGCGAGCTGAGACTTTAGTTCTGAAATCATACCTTTCCCTTTACCAATGAATAACATATCATCAACATACAATGCAATGAATAAGAAATGATCACCATCAGATTTATAATAAACACAGTGATCTGATTTAGAACGTTCAAATCCCAAACTCAACACATATGTATCAAATTTCTGGTACCACATCCTAGGACTTTGTTTGAGGCCATACAAAGATTTCTTCAATTTACAGACCAAATTACTTTTGCCTTTCACCACATAGTGCTCCGGCTGTGTCATATAAATATCTTCCTCCAAATCACCATGAAGGAAAGCAGTTTTCACATCCACTTGCTCAACCTCTAAATCATAAGCAGTAGCAATAGAAAGAAAAAATCTAATGGACGTCATTTTTGCAACAGGAGAAAATATCTCACCGTAATCAACACCCTCAACCTAAGAGTAGCCTTTTGCAACCAACCTTGCTTTATACTTCTCAATGCTTCCATCTGAACCAATATTTTTCTTGAACACCCATTTACAACCAACAGGTTTTCGTCCTTCAGGCAATGGTACAAGATCCCATGTATCATTCTTTTTCAATGCTGCCATTTCTTCCTCCATAGCAATCTTTCAGGATTCTGCATCATTCATACCTAATGCCTCTTCTACAGATTTCGGTTCATCCACACTAGTATTCAGAGCAAAAATACATCTCCAATCATCAGGTGAATACCTTTCAGGTGGTTGTCTATGTCTTGTAGACCTTCGAACAAGCTGAGTTGGAGGTTCTTCCTCCTCTTCTAAAGATTCAGAGCTAGATGAGCTCTCCTCAAATTCTTGCCTATCTAGGGGTCTTGATTCAACTCTTCCAGGTGTAGAAGGAAGTTGAATCACATCTTCTTTTTTAGTCTGTTCTGGCTGCAATGTAACAGAAGGAGACTTAATTTCTCTAAAAATAACACTTCTACTGTGAATTACCTTTTGTGCAACAGGGTCCCAAAGCTTGTATCCTTTCACACCATAACTATACCCGATGAAGATACATTTCACAGCCTTGTTCTCCAACTTTGTTCGCTTCTCCTTTGGCACATGTGCATATGCCTCGCAACCAAAAACTCTAAGATGTCTCAATGAAGGCTTGTGACCTGACCATGCTTCCATAGGCGTTTTATCAACAAGAGCTGATGTAGGAGACCTGTTAATCAGGTAGCAAGCAGTGGCAACAGCTTCAGCCAAAAACTTTTGTTCGAGACCAGCACCACTCAACATACTCCTAGCCTTCTCCATCAGTGTCCTGTTCATTCTTTCTACAACTCCATTCTGCTATGGAGAATACGGAGTTGTCTTCTGCCTGTTAATTCCACAGTCTTTACAGAATCTATCAAAATCATTAGAGCAAAACTCACCGCCATTATCAGTTCTCAAACATTTTATTTTCTTTCCAGTCTGCAACTCAACCATTGCTTTAAATTCTTTAAAACAACTAAAAACTTCAGATTTACTCTTTAGAAAATAAACCCATGTCCTTCTACTAAAATCATCAATAAATGAAACATAATATGTGGATTTTCCAATCGAAGAGACATCTACTGGACCAAACACATCAGAATGGATAAGATCCAAAACACCACAAGTTTTATGAGTTTTCCATAAATGCAATGCTCACAGAAATCAAAGTCAAGATTACAATCATTCAAACCTTCAACAAGATTTTTATTTTTCAAGGTCCTTAGACCCTTTTCTCCAATGTGGCCAAGTCTCTGGTGCCATAACATAGTCTTCTCTGCAGGTAACTTTGCTTCAGATGAAAGAGCACCCTTAGGTACCCAAAAACCATTTCCATCTGCTGAAGGTGAAACCTTCAAATCTTCCAGTGAAGTATCCGCAGATTTACTTTTTATAGAAGTGCTATTACACTCAATAGTGTATGCTTCAAGCTTATACAAAGTGCCAAACCTGACACCTCTAGCAACTACCATAGCACCCTTAATCATCTTACATCCTGCTTCAGAAAAGACTACCTGCACACCTGCATCTATCAGTTTGCTCATAGATAACAGGTTTCGTTTTAATCCAGGGATATGCAGCACACCATTAATCCTTTTTATTCTACCATCAGAAAACCTGATTCTAACTTTACCTCGACCAACAATGTCTAAATGTGAATCATCACCCAAGTACACCTTACCTCCATTAAATCCTTCATATTCAGAAAACCAATCTCTATTGGAAGTCATATGAAAAGATGCACCTGAGTCAATTAGCCAGGCATCATTACCTGCATGAGTTGCCAAAGCCGTAATAAATGCATCGCCATCTTCCTTGTCGGACTTAGAATCAGAATCAAACTTTTTCTTTTTCTTCTTCTTTTCTTCTTTGCAATCCTTACAGATGTGACCCGGTTTACCGCAATTCCAGCAAATGACTTTGGACTTTCCAGGAGATTTCGATCTCCCTTTGAATTTGGACTTGCCGCGCTTCTCATTCTTCTTGCCTTTCTCCTTAGGTCTTCCACGAATGGTTAGGGATTCCTTTGAACTGATGGATACCTTCCTTCGCATCTCTTCACCAAGTAGGGCACCCACCATGTCTTCAGATTTCAAAACAACAGAAGTACTACCGATAGCCATAACAAGAGAATCCCACGAATCAGGCAAAGAGAAAAGCAAGATCTGACATTTCTCCTCCTCGTCCATCTTAACACCGACGGATACTAATTGAACCACCAACATATTGAATGCTTCCAGGTGGTCTGCAATTCGTCCACCCTCTTCCATCTTCAAGGAATACAATTTCTTTCTTAAGAAAATTTGATTTAATAAAGATTTCACTTGATACATCTCACCAAGCTTAGTCCATAGCTTCTTTGCAGAGTTTTTTTCATGGACATTGATTAGAACAGAGTCTGCCAGGCATAGTCTGATTAGACCCTTGGCTTTTTGGTCCATAACATCATACTGAGCTGCCGCAGTAGGATCTGAGGGCCTTTGGACATTCGCATCAACAGCATCCCAAAGATCTCGATCTATTAGCAGATCTTCCATCTTCAGCTTCCACATCTCAAAATTACTTCCATTAAATTTCTCCACCTCTATTCTCCCTGATGAACTCGCCATCTGAATATTCCTGCAACAAGATCAAAAAGTGTCTTCTGCACAAGCTCCCACTCAAATCTGGATTAGTTCAAAAAACCCAACTGCCCACAATTGAAACCAAAGGTGATCAAGCTCTGATACCACTTGTAAGGAAGTTAAGTAGCGGAAACAACTTCCTACACTAACCTTGAGAGGAGGGTAATGCAAAACTTTTTCAGATCATTACAACAATTACAGAAAATAGAAATAGATATAATAGCATTCATACCACAACACAATGATTTACGTGGGGAAAACCCTTTCGGGAGAAAAACCCCACCCTCCAAAAGCAGCTCAATATTTTATTCAGCAATCAAAAACAGATTACAAAATACTTGCAGAGCAAGCTCTTCACAGGAGTACCATTAATCAGAGATTCAGAGGCAACTCAATAGCCATAGGACTCTTACACACAACCTCTATCTCACACACCTCATAAATAGGAGATACAATACAGGAAACCGTCAAACGGTATTACAAAACCATGGGCTAAAACCACCCAATAAAGTGTAGCCGACCTTATCTCCCTTCTAGATGCCCTATGACATGTTAAAGCACACATCAACATGTGTCGCTCCCTTTTACAGCTCATTTATGTATCCGATACAAATTATTTTTCCTATTTCAGGAGTACAAACTTCCGGAGGCCATAACTTGAGAACCGGGTGTCCGATTGACGAACCGTTTGAAGCGCCGGAAAGCTCGCGAAGTGCTCTATCACCTCATAACCCGCTTCACCAGTTACGGCAACTTTTCAGGGCATTTCAGAGCCTCTAAAGTCCCCAAAATTAAGTTTAAATATTTTATTACACCCCTCCAAGACGAAAACTTTAATATCTTCAAAACTAGCTGTGACCTTGCGACGAAACTTTATCGGAATGCTTATCTAGCCAACCAGAAGCTTCAGGGAGAGTTTTGCATCATTTCGTGCTCAAATGAAAACTTACTATAAATAGTAACTTCGCATAAATGCAAGGTTGAGACACCATTTTTCCCAACAGTGAGTCCATTATGAGGTGGATATGGTATGAGAGAAATAATGAGATCTTGAAGTGGATCGGATTGCACCAAAGTGGAAGAACCCATTATGCATGTCAAGGGTTCATGAACATCTTGCACCATGTTAGAATCATGAGGGGGACTAGGATTGTGAGGGGGACTAGGATTGTGTAGTGGACATGCTTCAATGACAGGCTCTTCAAGAGATGGAATGGGAGAAATAATGGGATCATCAAAAGAAATGTGATCTTGGAGTGTATATGGAGCATTAAGACAAGGAGATGGAGGAACAAAAGGATCTTGTGCAGGATTTAAAGGAATAATTTTATCTTAACAAGGAGGAAGATCATTGAAATCCTCTTTAAATTTGCTTTGCTCTTGACTTTCAATGGGATCATAAAAAAGGATGGAAGGGATATCTTGATCTTGCTTAGGAAGTGGAATGCCAATGGGATTTGAAAGGACATTTTTTTCATGAAATGGAAGGGGATTGTTTGGGATTGGATAGACTGGGATATCTTGATCTTGCTTGGGGAATGGAGTGTCAATAGGACTTTGAATAGGATGGACAAGAATAGGGGAATCGTCATGAGTGTCTGGGAAGATGGGGTCCTAGTCAACAATTGGATGGGATGATAAGGTTTCAAGATCTTGATCTTTATCTATTTCAAGACACGTTTCTTCATGCTCTAAATTATCCTCTTGACATGGGGTTGGACTTTGAATATGCATGGGGTATTCTGACAAGGGATCAATGTTTTGGCATGAAGGAAATGCACTTTGAACATTTGTGATGGATTTTGGCAAGGAATCAATGCTTGAACATGAGGAAGAGGGACTTCGAATGGGGTCCTCTAAAACAAGTAATGGCAATAAAGTGCATGGTGGCATTGGGTCTTGTATTTCTGAAACATGACAAGGATGTGCATCATGAATTGGGTTATCTTGGTAATCAATTATGGATATCCCTTGGATAATTTCATCCTTGGGTGTATTGTTTGATGAGGACAATATGGAAGGTTCTTGTGAAACTTCTAAAGGTGTAGGGATAGATGTCATTGGAGAGTCAATTTGTTTGCGGGGGGATGAGGCATTGCTAGACATAAGTGTATTATCTTGATCTTCCTTAAAGAACTCACTTGGTAATTTCCTTAAGATCCTTGCAATAAAGCCACCTTTCTTTCAAGGTTTTGACATATTTGTATCTGGAATTTGAACTTGTTTAGCAAGGAGTTGGTTCTGGTCTGATGTCATGTTTTGATTTCGAACTAGATGTTGATCAAATTGGTTTGACATGTTCAAAATTTGGCTTGGTGCATGTTGCAAGTTTTGGTTTTGAATTTGTGATTGTTGACATTGATATGTTGATTGAACTTGTTGATATTCCACCATTGGTTGAACTATTTGTTGACATTGTATAGTTGGTTGGACATATTGTTGAAATTGGACCATTGGTTGTATTGGTTGTATATGTTGGACCATTGGTTGTGTCTGTTGGAAATGTTGAACAATTGGTTGTGATGGTTGAAAATCTGATTGATAGTAAACACCTTGTTCTTGTTGTGAAGGCACATAATGTTGTTGTCTCTTTTCTTGAAATTGTTTCATCATCTCTATTTGTGAGAGGAGATCTAGTATGTTTGATTGTTTGATAAGAGATCTTACATCAATTGGCTCCATATTTGGATTTCGACCTGGAAATTTTTGAAATATTTTGGACATTTGTGATCTATTCTTCTCAATGTTTTTCACTTTTTGTTCCAAAATCTCCTTTTCTTGAGCTAGTTTCTCCTCTAGTTTTTGTATTTGGACATTTACATCATCATGATAAGTTTGATCCAAGTTCTAAGACATGTAGAGATTGGATTGACATGATTGATTTCTCAATTGTGATGACATGGCTTCGTAAGAAGGTTGAGACCTCATTTCAACAAACATGTCACTATGCAATGCAACTAATGGGATTGACAAATGCAACCTAAAGGGATGAAAATGCAACTAAATGTTTTTGGACTTTTTGAATTTTTGGAGACAAACTTTTGAAATGCAAAGCTAAAGACACAACCTTGGGAAATTGAAATGAAGCCAAGACCTTAATTGACAAAGGACCAAATGACAATAGGAAAAATTGACAATGTCTCACCTATATGCTTGGATACTAAGCTAGGTTTGACAAAAATGATATTAATGAAAGGACAAATATTAGACAAGGTCAAGACTCCCTAACAACAACTTAGGGTATCATCCAGAGTTTTGATTTTTAAGTTTGACAAACCAAATTTTGAGACTAAATGCAAGAAGGCAATGATTATGACAATGACTTAGGATATGACATGAAAATGATCTAAGGATATGATATGACAAGATGAATCCAAGACAAGATGACAATACAATGATAAGGATATGCGAAGACCAATGACTTGGAATATGCAAAATGCAACCTAGGCAAGACCTAATTTTAGCATGACAAGGATAATGCACGAATGTCACCTAGATGGAAATCTAGCTTGGATATGACAATGAAATGCAAAATTAGGGAAATGATTTTGAACCTAAGTGCAAAATGAGGACGCTTGCAATGAAAAGGACTAAAATGAAAGGAGATGACAATATGCCCTAGGACCTAAGTTGGACTATGCAAAACCTAGCCTAAAGTGACATGAATGTTGAGACAAAGTTTTTCAATGTGTTTGAAAGCCATGTTTTGAAAATGTTTTGAACTTTGTTGGATGAATGTTCTCCTTTTTTTTTTTGTTTAAAACCTTGTTTGGACAATGTTTGGACTTGTTTGACACATGATGTTTTGTGACAATTGTATAATTCAACTTTTGACAATCACAAAAGACAAGATGTTTGGACTGATCAAAATTGTCATATCAATCAATCAACATCAATATCATTTGTCCTTGTTACTATTATCATGGGTCTTATACAGGGTGTGGTATACTCGAAACCAGACTATATCCTATCTTAGATGGGGTACCACATTCCCTAAAACCAGATACCATGATCATTCTTGTTTTTAACTTTTGACAATGACAATCAAATTGTTTGTTTGACTTGGTCGAATTTGTGCATCTTATCTTTTTACTAATTTATCATTGGCTCTGATCATGTTCCTATGTTTCTCAAGGATGTCACTGAGTGATTTAGAGTGACCAGGATGGTTCATGGTCCCTTTCTTTCCTTCTTTTTTTTTTTTTGTTGTTGTTGTGTTTGCTATTTGTGGAATGTTTGTCACAAACTGGGGCAACTATATCATTGGGTGTCTATGATAAGTACGTTCGCTTTGTGAACACCGCACATACCTTGACCCTTGATGTATACACCCTAGGATGATTCACTCATTCCTTGTGTGCGATGTGTCTGTCTTTTGCAAAAGGGGTTGCATTTCAGCTATGGCCTTCAATGCCATGATGCTCTGCATCCGCTTTGGTACATTAAATAAAGGTTCTCACCTACTTCTATGCATTGGTGAAAGCAAGTTTTTCTTCATCTCTAACTGTCCTCTGTCTAATTTCTTCTTACTAAAATTTCTTCCATTATTTTGGGCAGTCAGTTTGATCTTGTTCTCCGATCTCCAAAAAAACAAAAACATAAGTTGCATCCTGCATTCATTGGTTAGTGTGTTTGCATTATATCAAGCCCATATCAAGAATTTTATCCATTTCATATTATAAATGCATCAAAAACACATAAAAATATATTCATACATGTTCCGCAATGGTACATAAACAGTCCATAAGCCATCCATACATGGAACGTAAACATACGCCATAATACATTGCATCCCATCATATAGCTGCATATCATATCATATATCAAAACAATATCAGAGTACAAAATTGGACTGTCTATCCTACTTATGGCCCGCAGGCTAAATACATAATGTCACACTATATATGTCTTTGTCATAAGGAGCACATGCCTCTATCATTGGGTGCTCCCTTTGTCCTCCTCATCCCTACCATGCCTCAAGGATGATGTCCCTCCTACCCCGGGTCCTAGCTGTGGTGGTCTCCTAGGTCCACTCTCCCCCATGTTGCTCACTGACCTCTGAGAACATGGCCTTCTCTCTATCCTCGACCGTGACCAATATGACGCTGCTCTCTACTCTGGTGGAACTACACTCTCATATAGTGTCCTCAACTGGCATATCTCATCTCTGGTCTCTACCAACATCTGTGCCATCTCATGTGCACTGGCATCCCTAATTGACCCAATATACTCGGTCACTCTCTACTCTGCTTGTTGTGCCTGGGCTATTGCTGTATCTCGAGCCACTGTTAGTCTGGCTATCTCTGCTCTAAACTAATCCTGCTCTGTCCTCAAGATAGCATCTTGTCTCTCTAATGTCGCAATGTAATCATGCTGACTCGCTATGGTGGCCCTACATGTCTACATCTCCTCTATGCTCGTTATCTCCTTCCCTATGGGTATATCCTGCAATGACTCATGATCGGCTGGATCTAGCTCCTCCCTCTCATCCTCCTCCTCTTCCTCCTCATCATCCTCATCATCCTCCTCCTCATCATCCCCTCTCTCCTCATCATCCTCCTCATCCTCATCATCTTCCTCATCCTCGTATCTATCCTCATCATCTCTCTCCTCCTCTCTAGTGAGTGGGAAGTCCTCCTGTCTCCTAGGTATCAAAATATCAGGATCTCTCAATGGCACAGGTCATTGTTGTGCAAATCATCGCTCATACTCCTCTGTCATCCTGGCATCCACAACATGTGATCTCCAATGCCATTGTCTTTGCTATAGCTGTGTGGCATATGCTATGTGTGGCTGAATCATCGTCCCCCACTGACTCGTCTCTCTGTGAGATTGGGCAAAGTGTCACACAAGCGCAATTGTGCACTGAAAACACTAATTTGATCGAAAATAGCGCGCGGATGATCTCAAAAAGAGGGATAAAGGGAGGATAGGTCAAAATAGATTAAAAAAAACCCTAATTTTGGTAGGAAACAAGGAAATGCAGCCCTTAGGAGAAAACCCTAAAACTGACAAAGTGTGCCCCAATTGTGATGCAAAGTCGATAGTATCCATTGATTACACGGGAGAATAGACCCGACTGCTTCATCTCAAATTAGTGTTTTTCAGGACTTTATTTGACTTTTTTTTAAGGATTTTTTCAGGACATTATGTGATTTTTTTTGGATTTTTTCAGGACATTATTTGATTTTTTTGGATTATTTCAGGACATTATTTGATTTTTTGGATTTTTCAGGACATTATTTGATTTTTTGGATTTTTTAAAGACATTATTTGATAAGAAAGCTTCAGCCCGCATGCAACAATAACTCCAGTAATTGATCATGACAAAGGCGAGCACCCAATGAAAATTGGACAAACATATACAGCGACAAGGACCAAAACATATGTACAAGGATTGGAAACCTGAGTATGCAAGACAATGATGTTGACCAATCACAGGCCTGGAACAGAACATTGGGTCAATGTAAGGATAATCGTGATAAACCTACGGGGGGAAAATATAGCTAGGAGTTAGGATAGATAACGGAGCAATAGTCTTTTACACATGGTGCCTGTTTGTCAGGTTTTCACCATGGTACTTGCCCAAAGTGCCTGTTTGCCAAGTTTTCACTAGAGGACGAATGATTTTTCTTTACTATTTTTCAAAAAAAATTCACCTTTTTTTCTTCTTTTTTTTTTATTTTTTTGATTTTTTTGTATTTTTTTCAGCTTTTTGGATTTTTTTTGTATTTTTTTCAAAATCATATTTGAAGAACTGCTGACTGAAAACTATGTCCAGTACTTTCAAAGGTGCATGCTATTTACAGGATTGAACAGAGTTTCATCATTTGGGGTTGCAAGTTGATATGCCCCCGAGCCATAGGCTACAATAACTATGAAAGGTCCAACCCAATTAGGCTCAATTTTGCCTTTAATGATGTCATTAGATTATGTATTCTTGGGGTTTTCCTTTAAAACTAGATCTCCCACTTCAAAGTGTTGCCCTTTGACCTTCTTATTATAAGAGCGATGGAGACGGTTTTGATATGCTTGCAAATGTGTCAGGGTTGTCTGACGTTTCTCATCTAACATCTCAAGCTAATGCAACCTAGAGACTCTGTGTGTCTCATCATCAATCAAATATTGCAGGGAAATTGAGGATTCATCAAAGCAATAAAAATTAGGACAATCACAAAACCTAAAACTGCAATGAAAATAATCCTAATCTAACCAATGAAAACATGAAGACAAGATATTCAAAATGAAATAAAAGCAAACCAAATGCAGATATCTCCTTCATGTGGCTCCATTGTTCTTCTTTCACCTTCGAATTTGATGTTGTTCTCACCTACAAAGTGCATTTGCAAGTGGAAAGCAAGTTGTTGATGAAATCTGTAGCATAAGGTTACTCAAAAATGTGATCGATTGATTGAAGAAACTCATCCAATTTATAGACAAATTGGAGAGAGGATAAGATTAGCATGAAATTGATATTAGAGGCAATTGATTTCAAAAAATTTCAAAATTGAGTTGAAGGAAGAAGGTTATGACACCTTCTATGTCATGAATTATGACATATTGCCAATGCAAAGGTTAGAGGACTAAAAGCCTATGACATCTTGCTATGCCAACGGTATGATGCATGAGAAATTCATGCTTCCACCGAAGCACAAAAATAGGGAGAGACTAGAGATGAATTGATTAGGTGGAAATTGAATTTACCAAATTAGAAAATGAGGTGAATTAATTAATAATTTTTCATTCATTAATTAATTCACAAAAAGAGGGGGAATTAATTAGCCAATTAAATAAATATTTAATTGTGACAAGAAGACTTAGGATAAATAAATAAATTATTTAACCTAGAGGGAAAAATGACAAACAAGATTAAATGAATAAATCATAAAACCCTAGAAGATGAATTAGAAATGCAAGGACGACAATTAGGTCTTGACAAAAGATAATTGACGTAGGTTCGATCATGATTCTGATTGAAAAAGGACCAATGTTGATAAATGATTGAGATTGGGTGACAAAAATCAATGACAAATTGACCAAGATTGACAAGGAGATCAAATTGATAGGTGTCAATTGACGAGGAACAATGACTAATTGATCCAAATTGACATGATTGAAAAGGACAAGGATCAATGACAAATCGATCACAAAATGATGAGATTTATGAGGACAAGGATTGATGACAAATCGATCGCAAAATGACAAGATTGACAAGAGGACAAGGATCGATGACAAATTGATCGCAAAATGACAAAATTGACAAGAGGACAAGGATTGATGACAAATCGATCGCAAAATGAAAATTGACAAGAGCACAAAAACCCTAATTCTATCATCGATTAGGATTGACGATGTCCAAAATGATGATAAATGAGCATGCACATTGATGCGACAAGATAAGATCGACCAACATCATGACTGAAGATTGTTATCGACAAGACCTAATTTGAAAGCGAGAAAAATGAAGAATGCAGAAGAAGGACTCAATGCTCACAAGTAGATATTAGCTAACCACAAAGCTAAAAACAAAAATAGGGAGAGACTAGAGAGGAATTGATTAGGTGGAAATTGAATTTAGAAAATGAGGTGGAAATTTAGGAATTAAGAAAATTAGAAATAAGGTTAGAAATGATGAATTGGAAATTAGGAAATTAGAAAATTAGGTGAATTAATTAATAATTTTTCATTCATTAATTAATTCTCAAAAAGAGGGGGAATTAATTAGCCAATTAAATAAATATTTAATTGTGACAAGAAGACTTAGGATAAATAAATAAATTATTTAACCTAGAGGGAAAATGACAAACAAGATTAAATGAATAAATCATAAAACCCTAAAAGATGAATTAGAAATGCAAGGACGACAATTAGGTCTTGACAAAAGATAATTGATGTAGGGTCGATTTGATCATGATTCTGACTGACAAAGGGCCAATGTTGATAAATGATTAAAATTGGTTGACAAAAATCAATGACACATTGACCAAGATTGACAAGGAGATCAAATTGAAAAGTGCCAATTGACATGATTGAAGAGGACAAGGATTGATGACGAATCGATCGCAAAATGACAAAATTGGCAAGGACAAGGATTGATGACAAATCGATCGCAAAATGATGAGATTGACAAGGACAAGGATTAATGACAAATTGATCACAAAATGACGAGATTGTCAAGGATAAGGATCAATGACGAATCGATCACAAAATGACAAGATTGACAAGAGGACAAAACCCTAATTCTATCATCGATAAGAATTGACGATGTCCAAAATGATGATAAATGAGCACGCACCATGATGCGACAGGATAAGATCGACCAAAATCATGACTAAAAATTGCTATCGACAAGACCTAATTCAAAAGTGAGAAAATGAGGAATGCAGAAGAAGGACTCGATGCTCGCAAATGATAAAGACCAAGCACGCAACATAGAAGAAATGTTAATGCAGCGCAAGAACCCTAAAATAAGGCAATGCACAAATGTTAAAGTATGACTCCGCAAGCGTTGACCAGTTTTAGATATCTATAGAACCTACAGACACTCATGTCAATGTCATAACTATCCAAGGAGTTAATCCTCCTTCTTCCCAAAGCAGATCAAATCCTACTAGGATAGTCATTCAAGGTACCACGTCTTCCACCTCCCATTTCCAGAATGACTGCAATGTAACTATATGCCAAGGTAAAATCACCATCCAAGGAGTCCCTCCCCCACCAAATCCCCCACCCATGTCTTCCACCTGTTGATATGACCTCCTGGACCAACTTGGGAAGACCCCCACTTAGATCTCCATTTTGGAACTTCTTAAAACTTCCCCAGTCCATAAAGAAATTTTGGAACAAGCCTTTCTTGAATCATGCATTCCTGATAACATCAATGCCACCCAATTCCAAACCCTCATTTGAAACCTTTCTGCCTAGTAACACCTGGTATTTACCTCCAAAGATGCTCCCGTAGATGAAGACCATAACAAACCTTTGCACATCGAAGCTCTTATCCACAAGCACAAGGTCAAACATATCCTGATAGACAGTGGATCCAGGCTTAATCTGTGTACATACAAATTAAAAAAACAATTGGGACTTTCTGAGGACCTGGTAAACACATCAAGAAGGATCACAATAAAGGCATATGATGATGCGGAAAGAGTTTCAAAGGGCATGATCACCTTACCTTTTCAAGTGGGCCCCATTACAATTGAAACCCCTTGCCAATTACTAGATCTTGATCTCCCCTACAACATTCTCCTTGGTCGGCCATGGATTCACTTCTTGAAGGTTGTACCCTCCACCTATCACCAATGCATCAAATTCCCCTTCAATGGAAGAGAGATAACTATCAAAAGTGATCCACAACGCTTCCAATATTGCAAACTCCTAGAGAAAAACCATCCATATCATTGCCCATTAAATAGACCCTCGCCAAAACCTCCATCTGACACATCAAATGTTGCCTCCACATCATCCCAACCAGATAATCAAATCAACATCTTGGACAATGGTTGTGGAGAATACAAATTGGAGGATGTCTTATTAATAGGCAACCTCCCTCTCTCTCCTAAGTCATTTGGAAAACCAAAAGAGCTCAAAAAGGACCCAAAACCAGTCATGCAATACCAAAATACCACCTTCCAGCAATGGGGCCCACTTAATGAGGAGAGCCTTGAAGCAGATGTCTCTTCCTGGTTGTACCGGGAAGAGGATGATGATCCAGCAAAAATATCCAAAAAAATGTACCCAAAAGCATCTACCATAGTTGAAAGAATGGGTTACAAAGGACACGATCTGGGACCAGAGGAGAAAGGAAGAAAAGCACCCATAAATCCTATCTCCTATAGATACAATAGAGGCTTGGGGTACACCCCGGTGCCTAAGATTACTATCGCTGGTGCCCCTTCTAGTCCTTCTTTGGATATCGAAAGTGCTGACGAAGAGGAATTCCATGAAATGCCTTATGAATATGAGAAAGATATCTTCTTTGAAACTTACATCAATACCGTCACCCCCGTAACCCCTCCCACTTCACACAAGCTACATCTTGTCCATCCTGAACTCATTGACTAGGGTCAACAAGATAAACCCACTTTAGATATCTGCACCGACGATAATGCTCTCATTGCTCTCCTAACGGTGTGAAACCTAGAAGATTGTAACAAAATCAAGGGTATTCAACTACATAAAAAGGGATACTTTGGTAGTCGGGTCAATGCCCTTAGCCACAAATAAGATAATAAAAGGAAAAGACATGATTCCCTAGGTGAAAACCTCCCCAAGGCACCTTTGGATGAACAAAAAATAAAAACAAAGGGCATATCCAAAAGTGAAAACTTGAAAAAGGCACTTGACGATGAGGGACTTGACCTCCCTACCATTGTTTACCTTCCATAGGACAAATCAAATTTGTTGATAGAAGGAACAGATAGCATCAACATGGGCACCGAAGTCATTCCAAAAAATGTGCTCATTGCCAAATCCCTCACAGAAATAGAGAAACAAGACTTCATCAACTTCCTTACAGAGGTAAAAATTAATTTTGCATGGTCCTATGCCGATATACCAGGGTTGGATCCTGCCTTGGTGGTTCACAATCTTGTTGTCCGCCCAGATGCACAACCTATAAAACAAAAACTATGCAAAATGCACCTGCATATTGCTCTCCTAGTCAAGGCGGAACTCCAAAAGATGTTAGATGCAGAATTCATCAAACCCATAGACTACGCTGAATGGGTCTCTAACATTGTACCTATTGAAAAACGTGTTGGGGGCATCCACATCTGCACAGATTTCTGAGATCTAAATAGAGCTTGTCCTAAAGATGATTTCCCACTCCCCAATATAGACATGATTGTGGACCTTACAACAGAACATGAAATGCTATCGCTAATGGATGGGTTTTTCCGATACAACCAAATCAGGATAGTAGATGAGGATCAGCATAAAACCACATTCACAACACCATGGGGTACTTTTTGTTACCGGGTCATGCCTTTTGGCCTTAAAAATACTGGAGCTACATATCAACGTGCAATGACAACAATTTTTCATGACCTCTTGCACAAAATTATGGAGGATTATGTGGATGATCTGCTAGGCAAATCCAAGACAAGACAAGAGCACATCCCTATTCTAAAATAGATCTTCGAAAGATTGGAAAAATACAAGCTGTACCTAAATCCCAAAAAGTGTGTGTTTGGCATCACATCGATAAAACTACTAGGATTCATTGTTTCCCGTAGAGGCATCGAGGTTGATCCCACAAAGGTAAAAGATATTATGGAAATTCCTCTGCCAAGAACTCTCAGACAACTGCGCAGTCTCCAGGGAAAACTCCACTCTGTTAGGCATTTCATTTCACAGCTAGCAGACAAGTGCCATCCATTTGCACACCTGTTGCGTAAAGACACAAAATTCAAATGGGATTGCTTATGTCAAAAGGCCTTTGAGAAATTAAAAGAATATCTAGCATCACCTCTAGTTTTGATGCTACCTACCCCTGGAAAACCCCACATTTTATACATATGTGCTACTATAGTGGCATTGGGAGCATTACTGGCACAAACAGATGATCAAGGGAAGGAACACGCCATTTACTACATCAGTTAGACATTGGTAGGATATGAACTCAATTACACCCCCATTGAAAGAGCATGTTTGGCATTAGTGTTTATCACACAGAAACTATGACACTATATGCTAAACAACAAGACAAAATTAATTGCTAAAATTGATCCACTTAAATATCTCCTGTCAAAAGCTGCTCTCACTGGTAGAACCACCAAATGGGTCATGCTCCTAAGTGAGTTTGACATCGAATATGTGGATAGAAAGGCAATCAAGGGACAAGTTATTGTAGATCAGTTGGTTGAAGCTCCACTTCCAGGTGACCATCCTATTCTCACAGAATTACCAAATGAGTTCATTATGACTGTTTCCACATCCTCCACATGGCAATTATACTTTGATGGCTCCTACACCCAAAATGGATCGGGGGTAGGAATATTATTGTTCACACCTCAAGGAGATGGCATCCCTGAATCATACAAGATAGCCTTTGCATGTACCAATAACATAGAAGAATACGAGGCAATCATCACAGGTTTGTGTCTGGCTATCCACTGGAAAATAAAGGAGTTACAAGTTTATAGTGATTCTCAGCTCGTTATAAAACAAGTCAATGATGAGTACCTGACAAATGATGATAAACTCCTTCCTTACCATACCATGGTTGAAGATCTTAAGAAAAATTTCACAGCAATCACATTTAATCAAATCCCACAAACAAACAACAGGGTTGTAGATGCAATGGCCACCATTGGCTCCCTCCTTCAAATGCCAGCACATAGTCAAAAGTGTGAGTTCTTGGTCGAGTAATTATTTATACTAGCATATGACCTACCAAAGTCTAAAATGGTGTGTGTTCTCATTGGTCCTGAGTCCCCTTGGTACCAAGAAACCTTTGCTTTCCTCAAAAACAACACCATTCCCCCACATCTCACAAAAACCCAACAACAAACCTTCATCTGCCAATGTGCTCATTACACCATCCTCAGAGACACCCTATTCAGAAGGCATTTTGATGGTTCCCTCCTAAGGTGTTTAGATAACCAAGAGGTGGAATGGGCATTATGCGAAGTACATGAGGGTATCTATGGGGCACACTCAAGTGGGCTCACATTGGCTAAAAAGCTTTTGAGAATAGGATACTATTGGTCTAAAATGGAGGTAGATGCATATAATTATGTGAAGAAATGCATCCCTTTCCAGCAACATGGCGACAAAATTCATACACCGTCACAAGAATTGCAACCATTTATAACACCATGGCCCTTCTCATAGTGGGGGCTCGATCTCATTGGGAAAATCCACCATTCATCTTCCAATGGACATAAATTCATTATCACCACCACCGAATACTTCACCAAGTGGGTAGAGGTTATCCCTCTTACTTTCACCACCGGCAAGCAAATATCCAAATTCATCCTGAACTACCTAATCTGCCAATATGGCATCCCAAAAGTTATCATCACAGCTAATGGCAAACAATTTAAAAACCAAGATGTCAAAGAACTCTGCCAAAAATTCAACATCCAACATCGCTTCTCCACCCCATATTATCCCCAAGGCAATGGCCAAGCTGAGGCTTCTAATAAAACCTTAATCAAAATCCTCAAAAAGAGAGTCAATGAAGCTGGTCGTGATTGGCACCTCCAACTCCATCCCGCTTTGTGGGCCTACCACACCTCCATCTGCACCCCCACAGGCACCACCCCTTATTCCCTAGTCTTTGGTTCTGAATCCATCCTTCCCCTTGAGATCGAGATCCCCTCTCTAAGGGTATCACTGCAAAACATCCTACCAGAGGAAGAATATAGAATTGCCCACTTACAAGAGCTATAATTATTAGATGAAAGGTGCCATAAGGCCTTGAACCATCTCCGAGTATATGAGAACTACTTGCGTATGAGTTATCACAAAAAATTCAGAACCCGGGAATTCCAAGTTGGTGATCTTGTCCTCATGGAGAATTAGAAAAATCTACAAGAAAGAGAAAATAAAGGCAAGTTCAAGCCTAATTGGCTTGGACCATATGTAATCATAGCAAAATATGGATCAGGAGCTTATCAAATGGCTACTCCTAAAGGCGATCCTTTGGATGATCCAATGAATATCATGCACCTCAAAAGATTTTATTCTTAGTCCTCAGAAAGTCTTAAATTGTCAAAAAATCAAGAAAAATAAATTAAAATTAAAAATTAAAAAATCAAAAAAAGAAAGAAAAACAATTCGTCCACTAGTGAAAACCACTTTGTGGTGCTATGGACAAGTACCTTGGTGAAAACCTCCATACAAGTGCCAAGGTAAATAATCGGATCAACTATCTATCAGGTCGACACTGCAAATCACTCTCCATCCAATCCTCCCATTCGTAGAATTCCTTCCCTCTCGCCTTCCAATAAAACACGTGTATGATGATGAGTCTTCACCTAAGTCATGAATAAGGAATGTCCCATCAAGCTGAGCTTTTATGCCTCTATGTAAGCTTCAAGAAGTCTTGAGAAACAATCCCAAATCCACTAGTCACTCTCCAAAACCATAGAATCACTTGCCTAATCCAAAAGCCCACTTTTCCCTAGGGATGACCCCTTCCCTCGCCTGGAAACCTAATCCTTCATCCTAGTTCTACTCTTGGCAAGAGGTATCATTTGGTTGCAAGGAAGTGACTTGTTAGATTTTGTTAGATCTTTTCATATAGACTTGCATCTTTTGCCCTACGGCTGCCACTATTTATGACTGTCTGGGTTCTTCCATATCTAGGTACGTTATGATAGGCACATACTGGGGCATATTTCATAGTATGGCATGTTTTGGATCCCTCTTGTATAAATTGACAACCTAGTACTAGTGTTTATCAACACTTGTCTTCTCATGTACAAGAGGTATCGGTGTGTTTGAGGGTTTCCTTGCACGAACCCACAACTTTGTATTAGTGTTTCTTAACACTTGCATTGTTGTGTGCAAGAAATTCTCATTTGTCTATAGAGTCAGTCCATGCCCTGGGTTTCTCATGGCATTCTGATTTCTATAATCAGTGGTGCAAGCCACTCAGGGCAACATCAAACTAGGTTAGCTCTCCACATTTGTTGTGCACAAAATCTCACCATCATTCCATCAAATCCTAAACTCAATAATCCCATGGAGTTCTCAATTTTCCCCTGTAGCTAGGAAATCAGAAATCATCAAAGCAAATCAAATACTAATCTTAGCTCAATCACAAAAGCAAATTGCAATGATCAATCCTAATTACACTCAATAGAGATATGAAAACAAAACATTCAAGATTAAAGCTAAGCAAACCAAATGCATATCTGAATATCTCCTTCATGTGGCTCCATTGTCCTTCTTTCTTCTTCAAATAGCTTGGTTGTGGATCTCACCTACAAGTGCATGATCATGATATGAAAGCAAGTAGACAAGATGATTGCTAAAGAATACTTGAAGCGTGATTGATTTGACAAAGTGATTCGAAAAAGTGATTATTAGATAATGTGATTAGGGGATTCAAAAATGCGATCAATTGGGGATTTTGATTGAAGAAACTCATCCAATTTATAGATAAATTGGAGAAAAGACAAGATTAGCATGAAGAGATTCAAATAGAAATTGCAAATCAAAAATGTCAATTATGACAAATTATGACATATTTGCACTTTCTATGCAAAATTGATTGATTGATAATTTATGACAAGATTATGACAACTTTCTATGTCAAAATTGATTGATTGTCAATTATGACAAATTTATGACAAATTGAAATGTCATTCCCATGAAATTAGGAGGAAAATAGGAGGAAATTGAATTAGAAATTAGGAAAATTAGAAAAATGGAAATTAGGAATTAAGTGAATTAATTAACAATTTTTCATTTATTAATTAATTCACAAAGAGGGAGAAATTAGTTAGCCAATTAAATGAACATTTAATTGTGACAAGAAGACTTAGGATAAATAAATAAATTATTTAACCTAGAGGGAGAAATGACAAACAAGGTTAAATGAATAAATCATGAAACCCTAGAAGATGAATTAGAAAATGCAAGGATGACAATTAGGTCTTGACAAAAGATAATTGATATCGATTCGATTTGATCATGATTTTGATTGACAAAGGACCAATACTGATAAATGATTTGATTGATAAATTGACCAAGTTGATAGGCACCAATTGACATGATTGAAGAGGACAAGGATCGATGACAAATCGATCGCAAAATGACAAGATTGACAAGTTGATAAGGATCGATGACGAATCAATCGCAAAATGATGAGATTTACAAGGACAAAGATCACCCAAAATCATGACTGAAGATTGCTATCGACAAGACCTAATTTGAAAGCGAGAAAAATGAAGAATGTAGAAGAAGGACTCAATGCTCACAAAGGATAAAGACCAAGTGTACTGGCTATGCTGTATTTTTCAGTTGCATCAGATAGCATATCAGAGAGTGCAGACTTTGAGCTGTGGAGTCACATTGCTATAGGTATGGGCATTTGAGCACATAGCCATATGTCAACCGATTACAGAGAGATAGGTAGTACCACATCGACCATATGTGTACTGCTATGGGGGAGCACTGAGACAGGGTCCTTTTGGATACATATTATATTGGCGACATGAGCTAGACAGACTGAGAGAGTTCACATGGAGGCCATATCATGATTGCCCTAGATGGTCAGATGATAGTGATGAGCTTCTGTATTGCAGACAGGAGAGGTACTTGATTGGGTGATGAGTGAATCACCAGAGAGTGATTGAGTTGTACCTACCAGAGAGAGTTAGACGACAGTTTGGAGAGAGGCAGGATGTACCTAGGAGGACTGCACACTTTGCCCGATCTCATAGAGAGACGAGTCAGTGGGGGAGTATGATTCAGCCACACATAGCATATGCTGACTTCTCACAGCTACAACAAAGACAGTGGGATTGGAGATTAGATGTGGAGGACGCCGGGATGATAGAGGAGTATGAGAGATGGTTTGCACGATGGCGGCCGGTGCCATTGACAGATCCTGATATTCCAGTACCGAGGAGACAAGAGGACTTCCCACTCAGAGGAGAGGAGGAGGGAGATGATGAGGATGAGGAGGATGAGGACGGTGATGAGGATGAGGAGGATGATGAGGACAGAGATCAGGATGGGGATGATGAGGATGAGCCAGATTCAGGTGAGCATTAGGCATTGCAGGATATACCCATAGAGCCAGAGACAACTAGCATAGAGGAGATGGAGATGTGTAGGGCTACCATAGTGAGTCAGCATGATCATATTGCAACATTAGAGAGACAGATTGATTAGTTCAGAGCGGAGATAGCCAGACTCACAGTGGCTCAAGATACAGCGATAATGCAGGCACAGCGAGAAGAACAGAGAGTCACTGAGTATATTGGGTCGATTCAGGATGCCAGTGCACGGGAGATGGCACAGATGTTGGTAGAGACCGGAGAGGAGATACGCCATTGGAGGACACTATATGAGAGTGC
Organism: Cryptomeria japonica; assembly: GCF_030272615.1. NCBI lineage: Eukaryota > Viridiplantae > Streptophyta > Pinopsida > Cupressales > Cupressaceae > Cryptomeria > Cryptomeria japonica. The sequence goes on along the minus strand of NC_081410.1, from coordinate 364,172,940 downwards.
AGTTCCACCAGAGTAGAGAGCAGCTTCATATCGGGCATGATCAAGGACAGAGAGCAGGGCACACTCTCAGAGGTCATTGAGCAGCAAGGGGGTGAGTGGACCTAGGAGACCACCACAACTAGGACCAAGAGGGACATCATCTGCGAGACATGGCAGGGATGAGGAGGATAGAGGGAGCACCGAGTGACAGAGGCACGTGCTCCTTATGACGGACAATGGACATTATGTAGTTTGACATTTTGTAGTCAGCCTGCGGGCCATACTTAGGACAGACAGTCCAATTTTGTACTCTGATATTATTGTGACATATGATATGATATGCATCGATATGATGGGATGCAATATGTTATGACTGATGTTATTTTCCATGTATGGATGACTTATGCACTGTTGATGTACCATTGTGGAACATGTATGGATATATTTTGATTTGTTGATGCATATATAATATGAAATGGATAAAATGCTTGATATGATGCTTGATGTGATGCAAATGTACTAACCAATGAATGCAAGATGCAACAGACGTGTTTGGGGAAATCGGAGCACTAGACCAAACTGACTATCCGAACAGATGGAAGAAATGTTAGTAAGAAGAAAATTAGACTGAGGACAATTAGAGACAAAGAAAAACTTGCTTTCAGTAATGCACTTTGTAGGCGAGAACCTTTAATTTAATGTAGCAAAATGGATGCGTAGCATCATGGCATTGAAGGTCAGAGCTGAAATGCAACCCTTTTTGCAAAATATAGACACATCACAGACAAACAAAAATCACAACAACAAAAAAGAAAGGAACCATGAACCATCCCGGTCACACTAAATCACTCAGTGACATCATCGAGCAACATAAGAACATGACCGAAGCCAAAGATAAATCAGTAAAAAGATAAGATGCACAAATTCCAACAAATCAAACATACATCTTGATCTTCATTGTCAAAAGTTGAAAGCGCGGATAGGACGATCATGTTGTCTGGTTTCAGGGAATGCGGTACCCCGTCTAAGACAGGACACAGTCTGGTTTCGAGTATACCACACCCTATATAAGACCTATGATAATGTGACAAGGATAGATAATGTTGAGGTTGATTGATATGATAATTTTGATCAGTTTGAATGTCTGGTTTGAGTGAAAAGTTCATCTGTTTAAGTGTGATTTCATTAAAGCACAATGTATGATTGCGAGTCATTGGAGGGATGCTCAGTGATTTGTCTTATGCACAAAGGGAATCATTTATTGCAAAATGCTTGTTTTTGGATTTTAATGTTTTGAAATTTTTTTTGTTTTTTTGTGTTCATTTTTTCAGGACTTTATATGACTTTTTAGGGATTTTTTTAAAGACATTATTTGATTTTTTTTGGATTATTTCAGGACATTTTTCAATTTTTTTGGATTATTTCAGGACATTTTTCAAAAAAAATTTGAATTATTTCAGGACATTTTTCAATTTTTTTTGGATTATTTTAGGACATTTTTTCAATTTTTTTGAATTATTTCAGGACATTTTTCAATTTTTTTGAATTATTTCAGGACATTTTGCAATTTTTTTGAATTATTTCAGGACATTTTTCAATTTTTTTTGAATTATTTCAGGACATTTTTCAATTTTTTAATGATTTTGCCCCCAGTGTCTAGCAAGGCAAGGAATATGACAGGTGAATAAATAGGCTTTCTGAAATGATGGTGGATAGAGGGAAGATAAAGGCCTTTTATCATGGAGACAATGTGGATGCAATTTTCAAGGGCTATTGCGTGATGGGGCAAGAGACTGGATATGACAATGTAAAGCAAGAACATGGCATGAGGGACATGTCAAGAGGTTTTTGAAACCATGTTTAAATTTTGCGTCCTTATGTCAGATCAAGATCAAGGAATGAAACAGAGTGTATGGATAGTGATAAGATATGGATAGGATAAGCAAGACCAAGAATGGATAAGGGACATGGACTGAAGGTCGGGATTGGCTAAGGGATAGTGGCAGAAAGTTGCAATAAGCCAGGGAATATGGATGAAAGGTTATAATAAGCAAATGGATAAAGACCAAGAGCTATGATGGACTAAAAGCTGCAAACAAGATGCATGATGCTCATGAAGATCCTCAGCCTTGTCAAGATCAAATGTGGAAAAAGGAAAACTAGACATGAGGGACAATAGGATATGAAGGGTAATGACATGGTATGATAGGATAATGAAGGGCAATAGGATATCAAGGAGGAAACCTGCCCCCAAGTGTGGTGTGCAAGAAGTTCATAGATTACGCATGATGCCAATTTTCTAGGTTTTCATCAAGGTACTTGCCCAAGGTGCCTGTTTGCCAGGTTTTCACCAGTGGACGAATTATTTTTTCTTTACTTTTTTTTTTTTTTTTGCTTTTTTTCTTTCTTTTTTTTTTTTCTTTTTTTTCAAATTTTTTTTTGTATTTTGACATTTTAGTCAAAAATGGACACATGATAGGGGATGGAAGAAGGACTCAAACATCTTTTTGTTTGGATAGTAGCCTTGAAAAAAATGGACCATGACCTTTAAAAGCATGCTCAAAGACGTTGGTAGGATAAGGACATGGAAAATAAGATGAAACTAAGGCAAGGATTTATGTAAAGGATTGGATCAAAGGGATCGAAGGATGGAAAATATGCATTGGATAATGGATAGGGTATTGGAATAATTGGGCTATAATGGATGGAAATGAAGGAAAGATCAACATTGGCACACACCTTGACGGGTGGTGGACTGATGGAGAAAAAATGTATTTTGGATATTGAGATTTTGAGGAATAGCAACTTTGGATGCCAAGTTGGATTTTTCTTTTTGTGCTTCAAGAAGCTGCTTAGGGATCCACATGGTTTTTGATTTTTCATGCTTTTGTGGTTCCTTGGAGTGCATTGCTTGCACAAGGGATTTAGGAACCCATATATATTTTTACTTTGCTTTATTTTTCTCAGTGGGCCTTTGTGGCCTTTTGGATATATGTTTTTCTTTATAGATCATATTGTTCTTTGTTTTGACATGTCGATTATATTGGACATGTTGATCCTTGAATACATGTGGATTTTTAGACTTATGAATTTTATACTTGGCATCCAAATTGCTTGGAGGAGGAAAGGAATGCATGCATGGATATGAATGAAATGGAGTTCTTTTGGATGGATGAAATTTACTCAAGGATGTGTGCCTTTTCTGACCTTGCATAGAGGACGAAGGGATATAAGGACATAAGATGGATGGAAGGGATGATGGGGAAGGGATATGTTTGGATTTTGATGGAGGGATACCAACGTCTTGAGAGTGAGTTGTGTAGACATGAGCCTTAAGATCTTCTTTAAAATGAAGGGATGCTTGCTTATGAAGGTCTACTCCTTTGCCTTTATGAATATCTTGACTTGTAGGATACTCTTTTCTTTGGGAAGAAGATGTGAGTCCATTATGAGGTGGATATGATATGAGAGAAATAATGAGATCTTGAAGTGGATTGGATTGCACTAAAGTGGAAGAACCCATTATGCATGTCAAGGGTTCATGAACATCTTGCACTGACATGTTAGAATCATGAGGGGTATTAGGATCCCTAGGGGGATCAGGATCACGAGAGAGACTAGGATTGTGTAGTGGACATGGTTCAATGACAGGCTCTTCAAGAGATGGAATGGGAGAAATAATGGGATCATCAAAAGAAATGCGATCTTGGAGTGTATATGGAGCATTAGGACGCAGAGATGGAGGAACAAAAGGATCTTGTGGAGGATCTGAAGGAATAATTTGATCTTGACAAGGAGGAAGATCATTGGAATCCTCTTTAAAGGTGCTTTGCTCTTGACTTTTAATAGGATCATCGGAAAGAATGGAAGGGATATCTTTATCTTGTTTAGGAAGTGGAATGCCAATGGAATTTGAAAGGACATTTTTTTCATGAAATGGAAGGGGATCATTTGGGATTGGATGGACTGGGATATCTTGATCTTGCTTGGGGAATGGAGTGTCAATAGGACTTTGGATAGGATGGACAAGAATAGGGGAATTGTCATGAGTTTCTAGGAAGATGAGATTCTGGTCAACAATTGGATGGGAAGATAAGGTCTCAAGATCTTGATCTTGATCTTCTTTAGGACACATTTCTTCATGCTCTAAATTATCCTCTTGACATGAGGTTGGACTTTGGATATGCATGGGGGATTTTGGCAAGGGATTAATTTTTTGGCATGAAGGAGATGCACTTTGAACATTTATGATGGATTCTGGCAAGGAATCAATGCTTGAACATGAGGAAGAAGGACTTCGAAAGGGGTCCTCTAAAACAAGTAATGGCAATAAAGTGCATGGTGGCATTGGGTCTTGTATTTCTGAAACATGACAAGGATGTGCATCATGAATTGGATTATCATGGCAATCAATTATGGATAGCCCTTGGGTAATTGCATCCTTGGGTGTATTGTTTGACGAGGACAATATAGAAGGTTTTTGTGAAACTTCTAAAGGTGTAGGGATAGATGCCACTGGGGAGTCAATTTTTTTGTGGGGGGATGAGGCATTGCTAGACATTGGTGTATGATTTTTATCTTCCTCAAAGAACTCACTTGGTAGGTTCCTTAAGAGCCTTGCAATAAAGCCACCTTTCTTTCGAGGTTTTGACATGATTGGATCTGGAATTTGAACTTGTTTGGCAAGGAGTTGGTTCTGATCTGATGTCATGTTTTGATCTTGGACTTGGTTTAATTGTTCTGACATGTTTGAAACTTGGGTTGGTATGTGCTGCAACCTTTGTTTTTTAATTTTTGGTTGTGGTTGTTGACATTGATATTCCACCATTGGTTGAACCATTTGTGGACATTGTATAGTTGGTTGGACATATTGTTGAAATTGGACCATTGGTTGTATTGGTTGTATATGTTGAACAATTGGTTGAACCATTGGTTGTATTGGTTGAAAATCTGAATGATAGTAAACACCTTCTTGTTCTTGTTGTGGAGGCACATAATGTTGAAATTGATGTTGTCTCTTTTCTTGAAATTGTTTCATCATCTCTATTTGTGAGAGGAGAGTTGGTATGTCTGATCATTCAAGAAGAGATCTTACATCAATTGGCTCAATCTTTGGATTTCGACCTAGAAATTTTCGAAACATTTTGGACATTTGTGATCTATTCTTCTCAATGTTTTTCACTCTTTGTTCCAAAATCTCATTTTCTTGAGCTAGTTTCTCCTCTAGTTTTTGTATTTGGACACTTGTTTCATCATAAAAAGTTTGATCAATGGTTTTTTGTTGTTGGGTTGGATAGAATTGTGATTGCCTTGGATTAAAATTTGATTGCATTGTCGGTTGATACATCAAACTTTGTTGCATCATTGGTGCTTGAAACCTTGTTTCAATAGACATGTCACTATGCAATGCAATATTTTTGGAATTTTCAAGGATAATGTATGATATGCAACTAAATGCAAACTAAATAGATGAAAATGCAATCTATGGCAAGAGTGCAATCTATGTTTTTGGCTGTTTTTCAAGATTTTGACAAACTTTTGTAATGCAAATCTAAAAATGAGACCCTTAGGAAATTGAAATGATGTCTAGACCTCAAAGGACAAAAGGACCAAGTGACAAAAGGAAAAATGACAACATCTCTCCTATATGCTTGGATACTAAGCTAGGTTTGACCAAATGACAATAATGACATAAAGAGAAAAGGTTTGATAAGGTCTAGACTTCTTAACAATGACTTAGGGTTTATCAAAGATCTGCATTACTCAAGTATGAAAAAACCTAGTTTTGACACTATATGCAAAGGGACAATTACTATGCAAGTGACCCTAATATGATATGATAATGACCTAAGCTTAATGAAGAAACCTAGGGTATGCAAATGCAAATGTATGACAATGTCAACCTAAGTTTGAATTATGAAATGGTATTACTCTAATGCAAGAGGACACATGCAAAATGGATGACCCTTATTGATGTGCAAAGGAGTATGACCTAGGTGAAACTTAACCTTGGTAATTGACAATGAATTTGCAAAATGCAAACCTAGGATGAACCTAAATCTAAGTGACATGAATGTTGAGACAAGATTTTGAAAAATGTTTGACAACCATGTTTGAAGGTGTTTTGAACTTTGTTGAATGAAATACTCTTGTGTTTAACCTTGTTTTGAATCAATTTGCCTTGTTTTTGAAATGAGATGAAATTCAACTTTTGACAAGTAAAGAAGACAAGATATTTTAACATAGACTCAAGACAATCATGCTCATTCACACATTTCTTATGGTAGGCAAGGACATTAGGTACTTGAGAGGTAGACTCGTTATGAGATTTAAGGAGAATACATAGATGCTTGACCCCACGGGCTCCCCTCCACGGCACTCACTTCTCAGGGCAGCCAAGCATCAATCCCCATGGAAATCTCCCCATGGTGAACTTAGTATCTCTTCCAAGTATCCAAACTTGTCCTTCTCAAGCAACTAGAAGGATTTTTGGCCTCTAAATACAAGGTGTTTAGTCAGGATTTCTATTAAGCGTTACTCCTTGGCGTCATGCAAGTTTGATTGAGACATTAAGCCCACCAAGATACCAAACAAATGTAGTTGCGCAAGCACGATTTAGACCATGAGGTCCTACTTAGATGTTGATATGAGAAAGAGTTCAAGGGTCATCACTTCCCAAGTAACTGCAATTCCCACGTAACCCTTCCTTCAAAGCTTTCGCCCATCAGGTATTTGTTTATAGTGAGTTAGAATGCCAAGGTATTCTAGCCGTACTCACTTTGGGTGTTCCCTTCTCATGATTATCACTTGCTTGCAAAAGCAAATGGTCAGGAAGGCAGGCCATCTAAAGGTGACACACAATCAAAGACATGAGCATGGTATTGAAGATCTGGATTTCTGATCACCCTAAGAAGGATGAGAGCATACTCTCCTACTCCAATGTCAAACTCAACAATCAAATCAAACATAGATTCATTAAATCCTATTTAGAAATCACTAGGTGCCTAAATATTAATTTCAAACACAAAGTTTAGTTGTAGTCCAAGGCAACCTGCAAAACCCAAGTCAGAAGTTTGATATATTTAGTCTTTGACTATCGAATCTGCATAAAAAGTGTTAGTAGTTTCATTTTTTGTCTTTGCCATGCATATGCCAAGGTGCTTCATAGAGAATCAGTACCAAAAACCAAAAAAGCAGAAAACAGAATGCAAAATAAACAATTTTCAAGTAAAACACTGCTTTTTTTACCTCTGTTTCTGGACTTTACACAGGCGCAGAATTCATAACACAGGCGCAGAATTCATGAAATAGGCACAGAATGTCTTTAACATAGGCGCAGGTTGCTTGACACAGGAGCAGGTTGTCTCACACAGGCGTAGAAGTCCCCAGAAAGCCCTGCATTACCCTGTTTTGGGGTTTTTGGCCTGCAAATCAACTCAAAAGGCACTCAAGACATGATTAGAGGGTTAGTTCACGTCGGGTTCACCAATTAATGTAGCTAGGAAATTAGAAATCATCAAAGCAAATCAAATACTAATCTTAGCTCAATCACAAAAGCAAATTGCAATGATCAATCCTAATTACACTCAATAGAGATATGAAAACAAAACATTCAAGATTAAAGCTAAGCAAACCAAATGCATATCTGAATATCTCCTTCATGTGGCTCCATTGTCCTTCTTTCTTCTTCATATAGCTTGGTTGTGGATCTCACCTACAAGTGCATGATCATGATATGAAAGCAAGTAGACAAGATGATTGCTCAAGAATACTCGAAGCGTGATTGATTTGACAAAGTGATTCGAAAAAGTGATTATTAGATAATGTGATTAGGGGATTCAAAAATGCGATCAATTGGGGATTTTGATTGAAGAAACTCATCCAATTTATAGATAAATTGGAGAAAATACAAGATTAGCATGAAGAGATTCAAATGGAAATTGCAAATCAAAAATGTCAATTATGACAAATTATGACAGATTTGCACTTTCTATGCAAAATTGATTGATTGATAATTTATGACAAGATTATGACAACTTTCTATGTCAAAATTGATTGATTGTCAATTATGACAAATTTATGACAAATTGAAATGTCATTCCCATGAAATTAGGAGGAAAATAGGAGGAAATTGAATTAGAAATTAGGAAAATTAGAAAAATGGAAATTAGGAATTAAGTGAATTAATTAACAATTTTTCTTTTATTAATTAATTCACAAAGAGGGAGAAATTAGTTAGCCAATTAAATGAACATTTAATTGTGACAAGAAGACTTAGGATAAATAAATAAATTATTTAACCTAGAGGGAGAAATGACAAACAAGGTTAAATGAATAAATCATGAAACCCTAGAAGATGAATTAGAAAATGCAAGGATGACAATTAGGTCTTGACAAAAGATAATTGATATCGATTCGATTTGATCATGATTTTGATTGACAAAGGACCAATACTGATAAATGATTTGATTGATAAATTGACCAAGTTGATAGGCACCAATTGACATGATTGAAGAGGACAAGGATCGATGACAAATCGATCACAAAATGACAAGATTGACAAGTTGATAAGGATAGATGATGAATCGATCGCAAAATGATGAGATTAACAAGGACAAAGATCGACCAAAATCATGACTGAAGATTGCTATCGACAAGACCTAATTTGAAAGCGAGAAAAATGAAGAATGCAGAAGAAGGACTCAATGCTCACAAACGATAAAGACCAAGTGTGCAACATAGAAGAAATGTTAATGTGATGCAAAAACCCTAAAATAAGGCAATGCGTAAATGTTAAAGTATGACTCTGCAAGCGTTGACCATTTTTAGGTGTCTACACCCCCACTTCCCATCTATTCCATATTCTTCTATCTAAGATCATTGTGTTATTATTGGCATATGCCCTCTTTTTATTAATTCATTCACATCATGTAGAGTGCATTTCTTAGACAGTCATTTTTTTCCACAAAACATTTACCATATAAGATTGCATCACATAAATAAAAGATACACTCATCCATATAGCATTACATTTAGACTGCATCATAAATCATTCACACATGTGTATTTATACATAAAGCATAAAAAACACTCATCCTACATCCAAAAACTATGTCAGCAACACATCATAAACATACATACATAAGCATCCACTCTGCATCACAAAATAGGTCAGCATAGCACATCCATGATTGCATCCATATATGACATCATAAGACAAACAAAAATAATCCATCACAAAATGCTACACATCATCTGTCACCAATCAAATCATGTACACATATATATAAAGAGGAAAATATGTCTGTCATGATACAATGACCCCTCATTGGGTCCGTTGTGGCATATATGGGCCCCCGTGAGGGCCCATGTTCCCCGCGGTCTCGCCTCTCCTATTCTTCTTTCCAAATTCTTCACAATTGCTTCATATTTTCTTCCTCATTTATCTCTTCCACCCTAATTCTTCTTCCTCTCTTTTTTCGAGAATTTTTTGTCCTTTTTTTTTTGAAAAAATTCTCGAGGGGGCATACACCTCCCATACTTTACGCTGGGGCATCCTTTTCTTCCTCTATCTTCTACACATCGCCAAAGTGTAGACGCTTCAAAATAATTATTTTTAATTATTTTTAATTCCTCACATAATTAATTATGATTCTGATCATGTCTTATATAGGATGAATCCTTCCTGAAACTAGACATTGCGCTCTGATCATGTCTTATACAGGATGAATCCTTCCTGAAACTAGATGTTGTGATCAATCATGTCTTATACAGGATGAATCATTCCTGAAACCAGACATTGTGATCAATCATGTCTTATATAGGATGAATCCTTCCTAAAACCAGATGCTCTAATAATGTCTTATACAGGATGAATCCTTCTTGAAACCAGACGTTGTGATCAATCATGTCTTATACAAGATGAATCCTTCCTGAAACTAGATGTTGTGATCAATCATGTCTTATACAAGATGAATCCTTCCTGAAACTAGATGCTTTGATCATCTTTGTCTTATATAGGGTGAATCCTTCCTGAAACCAGACTGAATCTAGACCTTATCAATCGAATCAAACAACATTATTCTTTGAATCAATGCGTCATCACACCTCGCTTCAAAGAGGGGCAAAATGTAGACACTTTAAATAATTATTTTTAATTCCTCACATAATTAATTAATTAATTATGTTATTACAAATTCTCCTCAATATTAATTAAATATAATTGATATTGTCACTATAGTATGTGACTAATTTATTTAATAAATCAATCCCTTTCTTTATTCTTCTTAAAATTGAATTCTCACAAATCTCCCTCTTAGCTATTAATTTCAATTAATTAGTTAACCCACATGCTACCTACAAACCATCTTCTTAATTCATCATTAACCTAATAAAATCTTTTAGAAACTCCCTAAACTCACTTAACCTTATTGTTCTAATTTTTAATTCCCTCCACTCATTCTCTCTCCTAGTCAAATCCTCCTACAAATCCTAATCCCACCTAACATTTCCTCTAATACCCCTCCTAATGAGTTGCTAATGGCTAATCATCATGATTAGCCACGAATTCAACTCCTTGTCCCTTCCATCCAACCACTATCTTTTAATGCTCTTTTCCTAGGTGAATGTGAGATCTTCAAAATCTCACAATCCTCTAGGTATCCCCTCCCAAGGAATTTTTAATTCCTTCTTATTCCTCCAATCCCCATGATTATCCCTTTTTGGAGAATTTTAAATTCCTCCTCCCCATTCTTCAAGGAATGTCACATCCCTTGCCCCTCTCAAGGTACATTGGTAAGTCTTCCCAATGCACTTTTCTCTTCTCAAGGTACCTTGGGAAGTCTCCCCAATGCACCTTGAGGAGTGTGGAGACAAGAAATGCCTTTAAGGCATATCTCTTGGTCTCCACACACTCTCTTGGGCCTTTTGTGAGCTCACAAGCAATCCTAGCCATTCATCTTGAATCCATCCTATCCATCCATTCTTCCTCTCCTCTTCCTATAAATTGAGGATTCCATCCCTCCATTCTTCATCTCCAAGTTTAGTAATCTTATGCTATTTTTTTTTAGCCCAGGAAATCATCTTGGCAACCTTATCATGTTCAAATCATATCTCATCCACACTTAATCATCACATCCATATCATCTTCCAAATCCATTCCATTTGTGCACAACATTGGAGAGCCATCCACATCAAACAAGCAAGCAACCAAGAGGAGCACATCAAGTGGAGCATCACCAAGGGGCCTTCACTTAATCAAGCTCAATCTGAGGGAGAGGGTATAAGGTTTTGTGAGGTATATGCATCTTATTCATGTTTTCATGTGTTTTGGATTTATATCTTTGATTTCATATGATTATATGTTTGACTTGCATGCTTATTAACTAATCCACCTCACAGGTCTTTTTCCCCTCTTCAGGCCCATTAAGAAAAATCCAAAATCAAAAACTATGTGGGTTCCTAAATTGCTCATAGAAGCAATGCATTCCAAAAAACTAGAAAGTAAAGAAAAATCAAAATCAATGTGGATTCCCATAAAAGCATTGCATCCCAAAGAAAAATAAAAATTGGCATCCAGACTTGTTGTTTTAAAAGCTTCCTTCAATCATTCATCTATGCATATCCCACTTTCCAAATCTATTCTTCGACCATTTCCTTCATCCATTTTGGGTCCTTATGTCTGAAATTCCACATCCACTCCTCCATCAAGTTTCAAAATCTCAAATCCACTTTTCCTCCATTACTCCACCACCTCTCAAGGTGTGTGCCAACGTTGATATTGAAGAAATTTCCATCCATCCTTGCACAAGTATTCCAACATCCTATCTATTATCCAACACCTATTCTCCATTCCTCTCATTCAATCCTTTGCATAAATCCTTCATCTCAATCTTATGTTTAGTCCATTTCCTAGATATTTATCTCGTGAAATGCTTCAAAATATAAGGTTGTTCATCTTTAACATTATCTTTTGGTTAGGATGTGTACTTGATCTAGAAAGAGAATAATTGGTTGTATCTTGATACCAACATCTTTTGATTACTATATTTCATACACTTAATATGTCAATCCAAGTCATTATAGTTTCTTCGGTGAAGAGATGGCTAGTGAAAAATCTAAAATCCTGCTCACTGCCACTGTAATTCTCTAACCCATGTGAGCTTCATTTCTTACAAGACAATGCAAAAAATAATAAATGAAAAGAGAAAAGCAATATTAAAATATCAAAAGAAAATAATGAGAAAGAAAAGAAAAGCAAAAATACAATGAAATGAAATATCAAAATGTTTGGCTTTGGGAACATGTGAGTAACTCCATTAGGGCTATAGACACCTAAATGGTAATGGAGCAATATTTATGATATTACAATGATAACCTCATCGAAGCTATAGATGCTTGCTAGTAGCAAGGCTCTATCGAGGATTCATTTGAAGTTAGGGTAACTCACATAGCTAGTTATGTCGGATTCTAAGGATTACAATGGTCATATGAGCTAGAATAAACCCACTTGCGCACACATGGGTAATCAAAGACTACGTACCTTGATCCAATTTGGGATTCTTCTTCCCTTTTAAGTATTCTTCCTAGTCACTAAATATGTTTGATTGAATTTTCTAGAGATTCTAAGTGTGGGTTGGGTCTCTATCTTTGAAATTTTTTAGAAACACTTATTTGAGTAGTGCTAGATGTTGTAACAACTTCACACATCCCCATTTTGCAAATGGAGACCTCTATAATTGAGGAAAAGTTTTATTCATCCTACCCTATTCTACCACATCTCCCCTTATCCTTTTCCCACTATCCATCACCCTATCTATATCTATATTCTCTTTTCCACCTTTGATCTTGATGAGGCTAAGGATATTCATAAGTAGCACACACCCTATTTGCTTCAACTTATCCACACTCTTTATTCCACATCCCTTATCTTATCCATTGCTTACTTCCATCACCCATTACTCTTGATCTTTCTTATCTCATCCAATCGAAATCCATCCCTTTATCTTGAGCAAAAACTAGCAATATAAAATACAAACACATTTTTTTTCAAAATCCTCTTGACATACCCATTCTTATGGACCGCATACTATTCAATGCACCAAGCCATCACCTTACATTTCCATACAAATCCCTTAGCTTGGAAAAACATGTGGTCACCTCATGAGATATTCATTGGAAACCAAATCATCTTTGATTCCATAATAAGCTACCTCCATCTTTCATCTATCCATTTCCAACCCACAAGTTCCTCCATACATTTATAATGTTTTATGCCTTGCCAAACATTGGGACAAATGTATATATCTTGGTTGAGAATAAATATTGACATGTCTTTTATTGACTCAATTAGTGATCCAAACATTCCTTGAGATAGATACTTTCCCAAGCACCACACTAATTAGGGATCAATGAATGATAAAGATCTGAATTAGACTTTGTGAAATACTGACCTTGGTTTAATATTGATGATTGATGATTTAAATTTGGAGAGAAGGATTGATTAGGTTTGATGTGCTAAGTCCTCAAGGATGGGAAGAAAATGATAATAAAGGAATGGATTAATGATGAAAGAGGAAGATAGAGTGGAGGTTACCCAAGATGGGGAAGGAACTCAATGTGTGATCTATGGGTGAGGAAGGAGAACAATGAGATGTGACCCTTCCTATTCATCTATTGGGATAAATTTGACCTTTTTTCAAGAGCACGATATCTCAAAGGTTCTTGTTCAAATTTGTTGTTGAAACCCTGTAGGTAATCATGGTAATAGTGCAGTTTTTGTACAAGAAGCTTCTATGTTTTAGGATTTACTTGAGACTTGGCTTCTTTCTCTTGAATTGGTGGTGAATTGACCTTTTGGGGTTCTTGAGGGACCTTTGTTTATGGTGCATGGATAAGGACAAATTGCAAAATTAATTTTGGCAGAGATGACAAAACAGAGGCAAAGACAACAATTTTCAAGCACAGATGGTGTTTTTCAGAGAAATGGAGACGACAATGTATGAGCACATACAAAAAATTAGAGACGCGGATGGTGACGTGCAATATGCAATATGATGTGTGAAATTTTGATGTGTTTGGTTAGATTTTTGGTAAAATCTGAGAATGTTGGATTTGTTTATCTCGACAAGAGATGTAAAACATGAATACACATTGGCCAAGGAGACACTTAAGACAAGCATGAGATGGAGGGCCTAGATTAGCCTAATTTTATAAAATCACTAGTATACACAATTGAAGACATGTGGAACCATGCACTACCTAGGCTAGAAAGAGGATTCTACTTGTTGAGTCCCCACTTGGATTTCTCCATATACTTAGACAAAGTATATAGAAAGAGATTTGGTGGCACTAGCTTCCCCTTACATGGCACACACTTCTTGAGCACACTATAATCTCATACCCCAAAGATTAAAAGATCTTATGAACCAGGGGACATCTATCTCAACAATGAATAGTACAATGTGGGGTGGCTTCGAAGGTCCCACCTCCTGCACCAACAAGTAAATGGGATTTTGGCTTCTACTACAAAATGGTGTCTAGTCATCTTTTGGGGTATACTAGTGTCTATACATGCAATGGTTCACTTAATTAAGAGGACTCCCAACCCTTTGAACAAGGGTTTAACATGTCATACAGACACTGAAGGAGACATCTATCAATATAGAACAATGACACCAAGTGGTAATGACTTTCATCACAATCATAAATATTTTTATAGAAGACTGAAAGAGTATTGCTTGGGTTTCTCCCTCTCACCCACCTATTGTATCAGGAGGCAAGCCCTCTAAGGAAACAATAGGTTGTATCTTCACCCACCAAAGAGGGAAGAATAGCGCAAAATGTTTCGAGATCTATCTACAACAAAAAGGGATAGGTCTGCTTTTTTTATCACCCAAGTATTTGCAAGGGTAGAGAATCTACCTACTATCTCTGATAAACTTATAAGGCACTGAGAGGGGGGAGGGTGAATCAGTCCAAGAAAAAATAATATAAATCTGATCACGGCTTTAACCAACTTGAAAAACAATAAGCATGCAAGAAATATCACCACATAATCTAACAACCAATAAAGAATACAACTCATAACACAAATATTTTTCTAATGGAAACCCAAATGGGAAAAACCATCGTGGGAATTAGCACCCACAAAAATATGTACTCTTTCGAAATGCGCTCTATTAAAGGCCTAGCCTCGTTAGGAGCTTTACAATAATGACCGATTAAGAGCAGATCCTGTTAGGAGTCACCTAGTAAAGGGATTTCAACCTCATCCCTATTAGGAGCTATAACCTATTAGGAGTAACCTTGCTAAAGGATTTAAACCCAACTTAATGAGTCACCTGATGAAGGGATTTACAAGATCATGCCTGTTAGGACCTACCCGGTTAAAGGATTTTAGTAATGGTGCAGCTATTAGGAAACAACGGGTAAGTGATCTGTATATAGAACCTATGTGCCTGATAGATCTGCTTCAGTTCTGCTTCAATCACCGACTAAACATCAATACAAAGCTTCACCTTCCACCACACAATCAAATTCTCATTCTTGATCCTTCTCCTAATACATCATCACACAATATTCATCTTTTTATTATTAACTCTGCTAAGTCGGCAAAACCAAGGGCAAGGGAAGTAACACGAGTAGGGCGAGCCATGCCTAGCCGAATTGGGCGAATAATTTCCTAGGTTCAATTTATCTAGACAATCTTTCACATTACGCTTTACTCATGTTGGCCACATACATCATAACTCAAAAATAAAACATTAAGTCTATTGGTTTACCAATCTAAGTAACTTTGCTCTATCAATTAACTGTTCTTCATGACTGACTTCTTAGTACATCATAACTCGCTCCAAACTTTGAATCTTCTGACATGGTTTCAGTCATAGACACCTACCAATATCATGAACATGTATTTCAAACCGTGACACTTAACTTATCACTGATCGTCTATACCAGTCACTTGATCATAACACTACCCTTGTTTGCCGGTTCAATGTATAACTGCTTCCTCTACCAGTTAGGCTTTACCGGTTGGACTAAATGACTTAGATGACTATCAAAACATAGTTTCCATCAATGACAACACAATTCAAGTCATTAATCAACCTCAAACATCATCATCAAGCCAACAATGTCACCCTTTGGCATTGATAGAAGCACTTAGGAAATTTTTTGTCAAAGTGTCACATTACAAAAATGACTCAACTCAAAACTCAAAAATCCCCCTTAGTAATTACATGCTATTACAAAATTTTACAATATATATACTTCTTCCCCTATTAGAAAATTTTGACTCATACTACTACTTCCCCTTTTGACATCAATGACAAAGGTAAACAAATACATAAAAAGATGAATGAAATATATATCAAAATTTGCATTACCAAATATAGGAGTTTAAAATGTTTTACAATACCATCTTAAGAAAAACATTTGCAAAATTAGACTTTAATAGTGTCAAGTCATTATGCCAAGTCACCAAAAGTGTCCCTGTGATCTCAGTATGTATCCTAATCTGAAATGCAAGCTCCTCTATTGCATCAAGTATGCTCATCTCTGGTGTAGCCAAGATAGCCTTTCTCTCCTTATATCCTCTACAAAATTTCTATCTTAGGGACTAATAAAGTATGCAACTCCTATAATGAAGTTGTCCTTTTCACCTGTTTAGTCTCATAAACTTTAAGCTTCTATTGTAGTGCAATCACCAATCTACCAAAATTGATTGTTGAATCATTTAAGAGGTTAAATGATTCACTCAAAAATTTAAGCTCCTGTTGAGTTTCCTACCTTTTCTTCTCAAGATCATCACAAAATAGTGCAAAATTAGCAATTGTGGAAAGGATTTTACCTCCAGTTTGTAATGCTTCTTTAATTAGATCCATGTTTATAGTAAGACCTATTATGTCTCTATCAATGTCCTTCATCAATTGTTCAATTCTTCTCTTCTCATATTTCGTTTCCACATTCTTAATAGCAGCTTCTTCAAGGCTTTTCATCTACTCTCCTGCTGATGAAAACAAATGTTCTAGTTTGCCAATAGGTGTAGGAAGACTGTCAATATCAATCTCTGGTAGTATACTAGAAAGTATATCAATTGAAATTTGAATAGTTTGAGCCTCTTTTCTCTATGCTTTCATGATCATATTTTGTGCCTTAGATTGCATAGCAAATGCAATCTCCATCAGTTCCTTAAGACTTAGCATGTCCATGTTAATAGGTCCTTGAATGTGTACAATATCATCTTCATCATCATCATCAAGGATATTCTTAGATGTAAGTGACTGGGGTGTCACTTTCTAATTAGGTTCTCCTTCCTTCTTTTCTTCTTCCTTCTGCATCTCTACATCCTTCTCTAGTGCTTTCTTTTCTACATTCTCCTTTGTTTTCTCTTTAGCTTTCTCCTCTTCCCTTTTCTTGTCCTTCAGTGGTGGTGCAGTGGTTTGTACATCTTCTATCTGTTCATTCACCGATTGTTCTATCATTTCTTCATCTTGTTGTTGTGCTTTCTTTGCATATGCCTTCTCATCTTCTTTACCTATACCAATTAGATTCACTTCCGGTAACACTATCTCTTCATCAGTGATAATGATTGGGTCTTGCTTAGTGGTTGTATCAACTAATGTGTCAGCAAAAACAATCTCATCAAGTATAATATCATCAATATTCAAATTATCAGGGAGATATTCTACCTTTTTCCTCTTCGGTTCCTCTTCTTCACGTATAAGTCCTAAAAAATTCTTCAATATTTCCTTAGTCTCAGCATGTACTGATAGAGATTTACTGACCAGCAATCTTGTCAACCTCTTCTTTGTTAGAAACAATGGTCTAGTCTTAGGAATAATTTCTTGAATATCTTCGCTAGAGGTTTCCAATTGCAAGTGCATCAATACAAATTCAATTAATTATCTGTCTTGCTTTATAGCAATCTTCTATCTTGCTTCCAATTTATTGTACAAAGAATCAGGTATCAAACCTTGCAACTCAATCAATGCTTTACTATACTTGTTCATGAACCAAACAATAGTATCTTCAATTTGCATTTTCTCATCTTCACCAAAATTGTTATAATGTCTCTTTACATCAATCAAAATACCATACTTTCTTATTTTCTCCAACATCTTTTCAAGTGAAGTAAGTTTACTTACCGATTTCTTTACAATTTCATAGTAGGTACTCCAACCACTTTGGATTTCTTCCCACCAACTCTCAGCTCTTTATGTCCACCTTCAAATTCTATATCTTCTTCTATATCCTCAATAATAGTCTTAAGAGTCCTTTGTGCTTTCCTTTTCTTCCTTTTCTTGTACACTTCTTTCACTTTAGGTGCATCAGTCTTTTCTTCTTTAGGTTTTCTTCTGATTTGGATCTTAGGAAGAGGAGGGGGCTTCTCTTTCTTCACATTCACACTCCTTGTTTGCATACTAGTGTTGGTACCAGTTGAGGCACTAGAGGATTCATCCTTCCTTGCTTCAAACTTTTCTCTTGCTTCAAACTTTGATCTTGCCTCATGAATCATTTCTTTAGTAAATCCCTATGAAACAACAAATTCTTCTACCTCTTTCTTAACCTTCTTGGCTATAACCAGTTTGGCCAACTCAGCATGAAATTGTAAATATTTCTCCTTAAAGGTACCAAACATAGTTGCACTAGGATCTCCTGGTGTAGATAGAAGATGATCAACATATATAGTCAAAATGTCTTCTTCTACTTCATATCCCATGGGAATAACCTATGAAGTTCTAGAATCTGCTACCTCCATCCGACAAGTGTCAGTATCCACCATGAAATAGATAGAATCCTCATATTTCCTTACAAAACTTTTCGGTATTCTTCTTCTTTTTTGCATCCTCTTCTAAAAATATTTGAAGTAACCCCAAATGGTCTTATTAAATTCATTCCCAAGAATCATGATATTGTTCTTGATTTGCAGGGATGTCGGTGTATCATCAAACCATTGTATTTCACCTATACTGGGAAAGAAATTATGAAAGTAGAAATAAACCAATGATCAACTGACCAAATTTAAACTTCTGCCTCTTATCCTTCTTAATTGACTCTAGATTCAGCATCAATTGTGATCTTAAGGCTTCATAAAGATCATATTTTGCATTATCCTTAATCATCTAATAAGCAGTATGAATCACAACACAGGGAATACTATTCATCTAGCTAGAGTGATAAACCCTATAACTGATGACCATAGATACATATTTTACTTTTGGATCCTCAGTCTCATTCACAGTCATAGCTTGTCCATCCCATCTCGATTTTGTCATTTTAGTCACATCATCTTTAGGGATTGATCTCAATGCAAGGACTTCATCGGTTGCCCACAATCTGATGACAGCATGAAAAGTCGCCTTATTAATCTTATGTGGTTGATCCAACCACATAAACTGATCATGTATTCTTCTCAAGACATATCTAACATTCTCTTCCTCAAAATCATCCAAAAACATTCAATGCATGAAGAAAATGTTTATCGGTAACCCGTCTAAATTGTTCTTTCAAAATTCCTTCCTTATCACACATTAACCTATACTAATCAAAGATAGCAAAAATACCAAAGTCTTCCAACTTACAGTGAATATAAGATCTGATATCTTCCACATGTAGAACACCATAAGGAACACTGGATAGGGCTCTAGCAAGATTAGTTTCAGTTGACTTATGTGGATGCCTCTTAAACTCCAATCGAGGCCTTCCAAATACATCAACAATATGCGGTGTATCCATTGCAAAAAATCAAACACAGATTGGATCTTTAGATAAATAACTTTCAACTTCTTCGCAGCTAGGGTTTCCTGTCTGAATGCTCTTTCACCGATTCACTTCTTCCCAAATGTTCAAAATCAACTATCAAATTTCACCAAGGAAATAGTAAAATTATCTTCTCTGCCTTAGCCACTCTGCAAATGTGCTCTCGAGAATACAAGGTGAGAAATGAAACTCTAAAAACCACATTTTGTTTGCCTTTACAAACTGCATTAAATGTTATACCCGGTTGAACAAACTCTAAACACCATTTAACCCTAAAACTTGTTACCGGTTCTCATAACACATCCAATATACCGGTTAGATCACAAAAAATATTCATAACATCATAATGCATCATGATATGTAGATTTAACTCACTATACACCATTCAAAGGGTCTAGATATAGATCCGACAATAAGCTCTTCCTAAGCTTTACGCATAGCTTAGTTTACCGGTGAAGGATTCTCCACACTAGGTGAAGAATTGGATTCTTCCATTGGTTTCTCATCACTCTTCTTTCTTCAAAATCTTGTTCATTTCACTCCCGAGTTCTTCTACATCAACCTTCTTCTTCCCTTTTCGGTTAGCAAACTAATTTACCAGTTGGTTCATTCTTGCTCTGCAAAACCTTGCAATATATCCCGGTTTGTGAAAATGATAACATGCCATTCCAGATGCTCTCCAGGGACAAATATTGCCTCTACTAGTTCTTCTTCTACGGTTCATAGCCATATGACCATAGTTAAGATAGATTGAGCATGTTCACATAAGGTCTCTACCAAGTAGGGTTTCTCCGGTCACTAAAAGATCTTTTCCATCCACCATAAGACCTTTGATTCAAGTAAGATCTCTGATTATTTTCTCTAGACTTGCACTCAACAACTTTATGCCCATACTTGTTGCAATTGTAGCAATAACCATTAAAATTTATATGAATATATCCATCATATGTATTAGGTCTATAACCATTAACAACACTAGATCTACTTCTACAAACATTAGTAGTATGACCTACCTTATAACAGTTAAAGCATACTGGTTTGTAGGATTTCTATTTGGTGGTTTTCTTGTTCTTAGGTGCAGATTTACCTTCATGCATGATGTCCTTAGTACTAGAAGGGTCTCCTTTCTCAAAGGTTGTGTATCCCAAGCCATGTGTATCTCCATTCTACCTTTTTGACTGCATCTTCTCATCAAACATAGTAGAGATCTTGTTGTATTTAGCTAGTATCTCATTAGCACCAGCCAACTCCTTAGTAAGATCTTCATTCTTCTTCATAAGACTTTCTCTAAGAGAGATAGCCATGTCTAGATCAGCTTGTATTTCTTAATTTTCCTCTTCTTCCTCATGAATTTTTGCATGCAAGGTACCAATCTCTTTGTTCATCTTTAAGACCTCATGATCCATATCTCTTATAATGTCTTCTGTTATCACTGTTTTAAAATTGGGTTCTTCTTTTCCCATAATTGGCTATGGTTCATTAGAAAATTTTTGAATAGGGTGTAGTCCCAAGTGCTTCAGTTTTATTCTAAACCCTCTGGTTTCTATTTTGCCGTTACTTTATTTCACTTAAGTATGGGTCGCGGGGTCGTGGGAAGTGTCCCCCCCTTGTTATTAACCTAGGCGGTTACGTTGATTATTTGAAAAAAATTTGCCTTTTATTATTTCATTCTAAAGTGTCGGGCCCAATAAACGTCGATCAATTTGGGAAAGGATCCGACGGTTGGCGCTATTTTGCAAGGGTAAAATGCTTCCCCTTTAAAGCCGTGAAATAGCGAGAATGAATGTCAGCCGTCCATGTGTCATGACGGAGGAAGTAAAGGATGTGGCTGTCAAAGAAAGTGGGGCCCCCATGGTTTTCTTCTAGCGTATTAAAAGGTAGCACGTGGCACAAGTCACCACCGTCAGCGGGTCAGGATTAAAGGTTCAAAAGTGGGCCCCAAAGATGAGTCAGGTCACAGGTGGATATGACCTGGCAGGGACAGCTCTTAATAATTTATTGAGACCCCGTGGCTCCTTCCAGCAAATGACAGAATGACAAGTCAAATCCGAAAGTGACAAGGTGCCAGGTGTCCATTACATGTCCGCGGGCCCACCATTTCTGAGAGCCTTTTCGAAGGGTTTAAATGCTGATCAATTTGAAATATGATCTAACGGCTGGCGCTATTTCGCAAGGGTAAAGTGATCACTTCTTAAGGCCGCGAAATAGCGAAAATGAATAAGGACCGTCCACGTGTCTTGATGACACGCGGTCTGAAAGGAAACTGTGGGTCCCTATGGTTCCTGCTTGACAAATGAGAAATTGACAAGTCAGCTCCGAAAGTGACAAGGCACCATATGTCTGTGACGTGTCTGTGGGCCCACCATTTCTGAGAGCCTTTTCGAAGGGTTAAATACCGATCGACTGCAGAGATGATCTGACGGTCGGCACTATTTCGCAAGGGTAAAGTGCTCACCCTTTAAGGCCACGAAATAGCGAGAATGAATGTCAGCCGTCCACGTGTCTTGATGATGACATGGGAGATAGACCGATTGAAACAAAAGTGGGGCCCCCATGGTTTTTCTTCTGGCAAGTGACAGAGTGACAAATCAGCGCAGCAGGTGACTAGGTGCCAGGTGTTAGTGACGACTCAGCGGGCCCACCATTCCTGAGAACCTTTTCAAAGGATTAATTAGTGATCAACTTGAAGGATGATCCAACGGCCTACGCTATTTCGCAAGGGTAAAATGCTTCTCCTTTAAGCCCGCGAAATAGCGAGAGTTAACGAGGGCCGTCCACGTGTCATGATGATGACATGGCCAAAAGGGAAAATGTGGGCCCGTCACAGTATAAAGGGAGGCATTCGGCCAGTATCAAAACGGAATGCGAAGGGATTTTCTAAGCCAATGGTTGGATGCCATGTGGTATTATGTAGCCAATACAACAACGGGACCCAGACTAAAGACAAAGCCGTCAAAATGAAATTAACAGTGAGACACTTGCAGGAAGGTTGTGACCCGTTGGAGCTAAAATATGAATTCTCGTATGAATTCGATTTTAAAAGGATGGCCGAAGCATGCGGAATCAATGTCATAGTTAAGGCCTAGAGTACAAGCATTTGATTTCCTAACAACCAAGTAAGGATATCTTTTAAAAGATTTTTGTAGAAGAGCAGACGTAGAGTTATCCTTTTCTGAAACAGAGCAAGCGGTTCAGTTGCAGAGCAATTTCCTTCAAGCAAGCATCAGGTTCTCTCATGTTTTGAAGCAATTCTTGTGTGGCTTTTAGATAAAATCATTCTCGTATTGCAGGATTGTTTAAGAGTGTATTCATTTTCTTGTATTTTCCAATGGCTCCTAAAAGGGAATTTTCTGGCAAGGTTAATTATTTAGAACGAAGTGTATGTGATGATTTTTTAGAACAGTTGACATTGTCAACTAACCAGGCATCAAAGGCCAAAGAGTTAGTGCCCAGGGCACCCCATCTGAAGATAGGAGAAGGATTATATGACAAAGGTAATTGGTTAAGAGACCCACAAGTTGGACTGTCTGGGTTGGGGCTCTTCAGAATCGGATTTGGGATGAGGAATTCTCCTGCTCCTCAAAATAGCATTTGGGAACTAGATGTCAGGAAATTGGTAGTCCCAGGGGTGTTCATGGATACAGACTTGTTAACCCAAATGGCATTGAACTATGATTCAGTCACGAGATGCATCCAGGATGTTAATGGAAAAACCCTTGTGGAAATCAAGGCAGAGGAATTGAGAACAGCGTTTGGGCTCAATGAGTTCACAAACTTCCTGGAACCCATAAATTTCACACAATTAGCCCAAGTGTACGGTGCATAGAGGAGTCATCTTAGGAATGGGCCTCTTAAAGAACTTTTCTTAAAAATAGGAGGGTTAGCAGTTGTAGGGCCCAACACACAAGAGCCTTTTTCATTGAGTATGTTTACCTTAAGGGCTAAAGGCATGTATTGGGCACTTTGCCAAGTTCTAGGAGAGGATGCTGAAGCAAATATGCCAAATCATTACTTGTTAATGATTGTTCAGATTTTGAATCCTTCTCTTGCTATTACATTTGATTATGCTTCTTATATTGCTGATGCTATCCATGGGGGGTTGATAGGAATAAAAAATGGGAAGGTGGATAGGCCATTCGGATGGTACTCACTCTTGATGCACCTTTTCCTCTTCAAAGGTGGTGATTATTTCGCTAGTGGAATGGACCTGGTAAAAGAGAAGGAAGGAGAGAAGATGCCAGTACAATTATGGAGCACTGTGTTGTCATGGGATAGAGAGGATGCTAGTTTCCTAAAGTTTGATAAATATTTTGCATCCAAAATAAGGACTCTCCTTTGCTCTGATAACCCAAGAGTCCCCAAGGTTCTTTTGGAATTCCTAAGGCCAAAAGAATTCGCAAAGAACATCAAAATTGTTCATAACTGGGGTGACATGTACTTATATCCAGTCTCCACGGTTTTCAGATTTTTTGGTTTTAGAGGCACCCCATTTTTGTTACCATACCAGGTTCCTCTCAAAGTGGGAATAGCTGAGATCCTTAGACAAATTGGTGGCCTACAAGAGGCAGAGCTAACAGGCAGAGGTAAAGGGACTATTTTCCCTACAGCTACAATAGCCCACCAATTTGTAATTACAAAGGGAGGCTGGAATTGTTTTGATGATTTCCTCAAACCCTACCATTTATCCACTGCAGTGTCCAGATGTGTTGATCCAGAGGACTTCTACAATGGTGTGTTCAGGAAAAAGGTAGCATGCAGAGGTAGGCCTCATCAATTCCACTTTCCTAAAGACCTCATCAGGAATGAATTTGATTTAGATGAATAGAAGTTGAGGAAAGAAAAATGGGTGGCTTACAAGAAAGCCTTGGATTTTGTGCATCAATTTGATGCTAGCTATGACCCATTGTCTAGCTTCTTCCCATTGGAAGAAAAAATAAAATTTTTGATTATTTGCTTTGAAGATGTGATGCAAACATTAAAGGAAAAGAGGGAAGTTGTAATTAAGAGCAACCCTGAAAAGGCTAGAATGATTTTGGGCAAGTCAGCTTCCACTAAAGCAATCCCTCCTGGTGACTACACCCTGCATAAGAAATCAGGTTACAGTGTGCTGGTGCCTACAACAGGGGAGCCCTCTTCATCCAAAGGAAAGAGGAAGTTGCAAGATGTCATTGATATCCAGGACAGCCCAAAGAAGCAAAGGGTGGGGAGGGAAGTGCAATCAAATACACCCTTGTATTCCCCATCCCAATCCCCTATCCACATAGGAGATGAACAAGCAGCAACTGAATACCTATCACAGTTGGGCATCTTGGGGGAAATTGCCTACACTTATGATGAAGTGGAAGAAGGGATGCCAGAAGAGCCCACTGAAGCACAAATGGACATCACCTCAACTGAACTTAAGGGCCAAGAGTGGGATCCTGAGATAAAGAAGGCCAGTAGTGCCTTTTTAACTGATGATAACTTTGTCACATCTGAAGCATTCATGCAATTTGTCTGGAAGCAGCATATAGATACATATAATGCTAGATGTGAAACAAGAAAGGCAGAGCAGCCTAACAAATATCCATCCTCAGTGGAAGAAGAAATAAAACAGGAGATGATGGAAGAATTCAAAACCATCACTCCTGAACAGGGAAGGGATCTAGTAGCACCAGCTGGAGTGCTCATTTTACCAGAATGGAATATTGCTGATGCTCTGGTGCTAGATGCAGTAAGAAAAGAGACTAAACCCATGGAAGGGGTTACATTCAGTAAGGACAATTCTGCACTAGTTATGTGGTCCCTCAAAAGAAATGAGGACAAGAAAGGTAAAGACACTTCAGGGTCAAGTCACCTTGGTGGATTGATGGTCAAAAGAGTACAGAGTACAAGGGTAGTAGAGGCTGCTAGCACTGTGCTAGAAACTGCAAAATTTAGTGTTGCAGTGGCTGAGAAGGAAGCTAAAGAAAAGGAGGCCCTCCAGATTAAATTGGAAACAGTTTTGAAGGCCTATGACAGTGTCAAGGAGGAGGTAAGAGGCAAGGATAGCATCATTGCCAAATTGCAGAGCCAGCTGATGGGACAACACCAACAAGGTGAGTCTTCAACATTGATGATTGCCTCTTCTCCTGCAAGACCTCCACCTACTAGCCCCATTATTGAGCTCCCACCATCTCCTGCGCCTTCCAGCTCCCAAATGATTGAGATAACTCCCCAAGAGTTGGAGAACCTAAAGCAAGCTCAGGCCTTTTATGCAGGGAAGTATGAGGAGAAAATAAAAGCCACAATCTCCAATTTTGCAGATACTATAAATGCCTCGCTGCTTCACAATAGTGTGGGAAGGGTCATGGAGATATGGAATGAATTAAGGAGAGATAAGGCCATTTTGACACCCATTTTTGACAGATGGAGGCCTAGGGAGCAAGATCTAGAGTTCATGTGTGTATCCTGTGATGAAGCAAGAGCTAATCCCATTATCAAATCCACTTTTGATATCGCTAAGATCTTATTGCAATTGGCAACAGAAGTGGATAATGTGAAAAGAAGGGTTAAATTACTTAAGAAGGAATACACTGATCAAGTTTGTGAGTTACTCCCAGGAATTTTTGCCAATCCGGATCAGTTGAAAGATAAGCAAATATGGCTTAAAGAGATAGAAGTCAAATTGTCAGCAAGGGTAAAGGGAATCATTGATCTTGATGATACCTCTTTCTTTGTTATAACAATACAGGAAATAGAAAAAATTAAATCACACTATAGTTTTCTTAATTCAGAAGTCAACAAACTGAGAAATTCTTGGAAAAGGTTGACTAAAAGTAAAGATGATGTGATTAATTTTTCATGGCCGACAGAAGAAACATATAATGAGTGGGAAGTTAAATATTCCACCCATGATCCGGAGCCATTGGAAGGCGCCCCTAAAAAGCCAAAAGAGGTTGCAACTGAACAACCTGTTGAACAGACTGCAGAGGCTGAAAAGAGCGCATAACTGTTTCACGTAAAAATTGTAACCTCATCAATTTTGGAAATAATTGTAACAAACTCTCCTCGAGAAGTCTGAAGCTTTGTGCATCCATGTTGTTATAAATGGATACCAGGACTAGAGGGAAAGGGATCACAAAATTTTGTAAGAAAACGCTGCAGAAATTTATCTGAGCTTTTCTAAGTCTAATGGAGAATCAGAAATTATTGTAATACTCTTTGAAATGAATATCAATACACAGGCCATCGGTTTTGAGTAAAAGTTATGTGTTGTCTTCACATTTGTTCACAAATTTATTTACTGTCTTTATTCTGAATAATCCAAGGTTGTTTAGTTTGAATGGAATTGCAAAGCAATCTCAGTATAAGTGTTTGTTAGCTTTTCTCTTTAGGAAGGGAATTAAATACGCAGGATCACTCATACCAGTAAATTCTTTGGAAGGAAATTTGAATTTTGAGGACCATAGCTTAGTCTAGAATGATTGAATTCTTGTATGTGCCAGGCATATATCAGGATTAGTGGAAACCAAGCCGACGGGAAGCATAAAGATATATTGTTTCAAAAGTTTTATTTGAATTTAGGTGACTCTTTAACCTTGGATAAAGCACAGGTGTTAATCAAGGTTGTTTATTGCATACTTTGTTAATCAAAAATGTTGAAGTTAAGTACAGTTTCTATTCATTGTTTTCAGTTGATTTCAAGGTGAATGAACCCACTGGTTTTCTGGACTGGTTTGCTGTGGGTTTATTGTTTAAAAGTGTGAAATTAATTCACAAAGGTATACCCACCTGGGCTCTAAGGAACCCCGAAGTGCAGAAGGTTTAAATCAAACCTTGTCATATGTTGTCTCTGGAATTTCCTTATCTTTGATATTTTCTCTGCACCCAGTTTAGACCATATTATCTTAAGGACATTGAAGGGAATCAAATTTTGAGGACAACAAAAGTGGCGACTCTGCTGGGGACCAGTTATAACAAAGATAAAGATACAAATCTGCGCAGAGACTTGTGGAGAGTATTGTTGTGTTGTGAGTAAGACTGCTTGTTTTTGTTTTTCCCATAGTTTTGTGGGTGGCGACTCTGTTATTATTGAACCAGTCCTTGTGAGAATATGAGTTTTCTAAAAGAAAGACAAGCAAGATGCAAGGAAATAAGAACACAAGATCATTCATGAAGAAACATCCTCGTGAAACCTTGCAAGAAGGTCTGCCAGAGCAGTCACGAAGAGGCTAGAAGAGATCTGTGATGCATGAGCCATCAAATGCTGTGTGGGTGCAGAAATGAAACAATACTGGTAAGATGCCTGATCGACCTGTCTATGCAAAGTCAAATTCATCTTCTAGAGATTCAGAGCATGATATTTTAGGTTTCCATTCAGGATTTCTTTGGAAATATTGATGATGCACCTATTTTAAGTCGAGACCTATCTCATGTTAGTGTTTCTGCAAAAGATAGAACCAGTTCAAATGCAATTAGGTACTCTGTTCCTAGGACAGTAGATGGGAACATTAGTCTGATTGACATAGATCAAATTAATGCATCAGACTCTGAAGAAAATTATCCTGATGAGGATAAAATGTCTCAAGAGATTGAAGAGTTAAACAAAAGAGTTCATCATTTAATATCCCTGAGAGCCCAAAAAGAGGCAAATAAGGAAAAGGAAGTTAAAGCCAAAATAATGGAGAGAGATAGGCTTCTTAGACAGATAGCTGATCTTGAAGTGCTTTCTAAGGAAAAGGAAAAAAGTGATGAGGAAGGCCCAGTGATTAGGGAGATCCTAATCCCTAAAATTAGACTAGCTTCTAAGTCAGTAGCCCAGCCAAGTAAGGAAGTATCTAATGACTCCCATCTTCCTAAAGTCAGTTTAGACAAAGGGAAACAGATATGGGTAGATGATGAAGTAGAGTCTAAAACTGCAGAAGGGATTTCTCATAGGATCCTAGCACATGAGAGAGAGATGGAAAGGATGAGAAAGGAAAAGGAAGACCTCCAAATGGAATTGGAAAAGGCTGAGTTAAAAGCAGCAAATCAGGAAGTTAAAAGAAAGATAAACTACTTAAAAGCTCCCCCTATTACATTCCCATCGGAATATTTTAGCAAGCCTAATCCCTAACACATCTCTTTTCCTCAAGTCAATACTCAACCTGCAGTACATACTAACATTGCCTCAGCAAGTCAGATACCTTCAAATAAACAGTACACCCAAACATCTCAATCCCCAATCCCAAAAGCTAAAATGATCATGGGAAATAATAGTACTATTTCCCCTTTTCAAAGAAGGGCAATTAATCTAGAACAATATAGGAAATTGTTTTTTGATGGGATCCCAGGGTATCCAAATCATGTTCCCATTGAGCTAAGAGACAAACTCCATAAGTTTGCTGGGAACAATGCAGTCAGTGCTGAGGAACATCTGAAATCTTTTGGGGATCTGATAAATGATTATGAGATAGCAGATGAAGATGTCATTATGAAACTGTTTGTTCAATCCCTGGTTGATGATGCAAGAGATTGGTATAGAGGTCTTCCAGTAGCTAGTATAGGTTCATGGGAAGAGTTCAAAAATTGCTTTCAAGAACAGTACGGTGATAAGACTAATGTGAGTTTCATGCTGAATGAGTTCAATAACATTAGAAAATCTGAAAATGAAATAGTCACTGATTTCAATGCTAGATTCCAGAAAGCTATGCATAGATTGTATCAGGTAATGAGGCTAGATGACAATATGTGCCTTAATACATATTATAATGCATTTAATTCCAAGATGGCTTATATCTTGAGAGATAAAAATCCTCATAACCTGAGGGATGCCTTTAGAATTGCCATAAATGTAGAAAGTAATAGAAAGGCATCTGGAAAATTAGAAAGAAGGACAGATGGAAGATTATGGCATGAAACCAAATAGCAACCTAACAAAGTTGCTAAAGAAGATGATAAAATGGAAAAACTAGTTAATGCTATGAAAGATTTGACTGCTAAGGCTAGCAAAACAACAGGACTCCCACCACTTTAAGATGTAGTCACCATGTGAAGAGATGACTGATAATGAATGTGCCCACACTAGATCACATGTGCCTATTTGAAGATATGCTTCACAAACAAGGAAGCCACATGAGTGCATTGCAAGATGCAGATGACAAGGATTCACTACCACTGGTAAATGGAGCTTATCTCCTATTATGCAAAGTATGCATCATATTTCTATGAGATAAGAAAAAAGAGGTAAAGGTAGGTGTTTGAAGGCTCACACCGGATCTACTGGTGAATCAAAGGAATGCCTCAAGTGCATGAAATCAGGGATATGCACTGGGCCAATAGAAAAGGCATGTTGAGCTATCAGGACAAATAAAGAGTGATGGGTTTGTCACTTTGACAAACCGGTTGAGACATGGTTCAGGATGATCAGGAAGAAGGCAAGGCTAAGCAAATAGAGATAGAGGACAATGGATGGATTGAAGTTGGAGTTAGTTGAAGGTTGATGACATGGTATCATCAAGAGTGTTTACCTGTATGTATGTCCACCGATAATATGGATAAGGTGTAGATGCAGAAGACTCCCATCTGATGAAGATGTGCATAAGGTAGATTAGCAAGAGTACTGACCTATTGAGTGTTCTACCGAAGGAGAAGTAGAGTGCAAGGTTGTTGACAGACAAGTTAAGGGTTTAACCGGCAGGGATAGTAACCCGGTAATGGAGTTGGCCGGGGATCCAATCCATACCAACACAGAGGCCACACAGAGGTGAAGTGGCATGCATGCACAGATTGGCATGTTGAGTTGGTAAAGTATCAAGTGGCAAGGTAGATGGTGACAAGTCAACATTTATGTTGACTGCAAGATTCACAAGATGCACTGCAGGGGTTTGTGATTCGAGGTCAGGAGGCCAACACATATCCAACTCATACTAATTGAGGAGATTGAGGTAGGTGAAGGAAACCGAAAGAACAATCTTGGTGATCGACCAAGAAATCAGATGACAAGTCAAAAGCAGATTGCCAAAACTAGAAGGCATGATCAGGGAGGCACGGTAATGGAAAGATTGATTGATGAGTCACATTTCATCAATCCAAGTGATCAGATCAGATGAGATCTGATTGGATTTGGTTTGTCTCAAGGTCAAAGAAGAAACCCTAACCTCCTAAAATTTGAATTGTCTTTTGGCAGGAAAACCAGGTTATATATTTGCAAGCCAAAATCATTGAAAGGTGTTGTTGGATGAGGCTATAAGACACAATGCACCACTGAGAGGGGGAGGGGGTGAATCAGTGGTTCTCTAACCTTTTCACTTTAGCTATCCTTTGTGAGCATATCGATTTATGGATTAAACACAATACAAACTTACCGATTAGTGAGGAGACTAACTCAAATACACATACACACAAGGGAACATCACATAACACTAGGATGTATGAGGAAAACCCAATATGTGAAAAACCTTAGTGAGCAATGCTGCTAGAGTCTACTGCTCCAATCTAGCCTCATAATGAAAATACAGTGAGAAAGTTTAGGGCACCAACCCAATGAGAACCAACCCCTAACTTTATGGCACCAGCCCAAGGAGCTACAACCCATGACTGATTTATGGGCTACAACGCAAAGGAGCACCACCCCTGTCTTTAGGGAACCAACCCAAGGAGCTACAACCCTTGCAGCGAGCTACAACTCAGTGTTCACAATGTAAACTTCAATTACAAAAGTAGTTATCTTGTTACAAGTGAATCTTGCAATCATTACATATATCTTACTCTATCGGTGAGATACTTTCTTTGCTACACTGACTCACTCTTCAGCTTCTCTGCCAGTAAGCCCTACCAGTTCATCTCTCTTCTATTCTTCTCTCCCTGAATCTCCTCCTCATAGCTCTACTCTTCACCGGTTTTATTCTCTGTCAGTTGTCTGTCTATCTTCTCTGCAACCTCCTTCACTTCTACTCTGCCAGTATGAACACTAGCGGTTCTTCTCTCCAACCAGTTGAATGCTTCAACCAAGTTCTCTCTCACTCCCACTCTCTTCACAGATACTTGTTGAGCACTTGGCTAATTTTCTCTTACTTGTAGAAGTCTTCCACTTTGCAATAGTACAATATTCTTCTATTCAACAACCCAAAACAATCTCTTTTACCTTCATACTTATAGCCAGGTTTTCCTGCCAACGCTCAATTCAAAATCCAGGCGGTTAGGGTTTCCTCACCATCCTCGAGGCAAACCAAATCCAATTAAATCTTTCTTGATTGGATCACTCTGACATCCATTCGCACAACTCCGCCATTAACACACCTTCTAAAACATGCCTTCCTTCTTCAGCAACTTGCAAACGATCTATTGGCTTACTTCTTGGTCAATAGCCATTAATGGCATGATCGGTTTCTTTAACTACTCTGATCTGCTCGATCAGTCTATCCTTGATCCTCTCTTGTTTGTCTAATCTTGATCCACACACTTCTACAACTTCACCTTGAGCTTTGCAATCTCTTTTAAATTCAACCAACTCTATACCTACCATGTCGATGTACATTCCATCTTTATCCAAATGCATGTTCACCATGTTGACTCCATGTGGCATTCATATCGACCAACTGCCAGCTTGGCACTTCATGTTGGTCCAGATAGGATCACCGACCAATCACTCTATCGGTTCCTCTTTCCTACTAGTTTTCTAACCCTACTGGTACCACACATTGTATCGGTAAGCTCATCATGTATGCATTCTACTGAGCTATGGGTGGAACACCTTGACTGGTTGTCAGACATGTCATTCTTGAGAAAGCTTATTTTCTCATTTTCCCAAGGTGGAGAGTCATCTACATGTACACCTTGCTCATATTACCAGTGGGCTTACACACCGATTATCACTCATGATGACACCAGTCATCAACCTTCACTAGACTCCTTCATCGATCATACCATTCTCCTCTGATTGTATCCGCTCAGCTGGTTTGTCTGAATAACAAACTCGTCATTCTTCTTCAGCATGCCTTCTCTATTGATCCAGTGCATAACTCTGATCTCATGCACTTAAGGCATTCCCTCAATTTACCGATGGATCTAGTGTGATCCTTCAAGTAATTTCCTTTACCTCTTCACTCTTCTCTCACCAAACTATAATGCACTTAATGTATATAGTAGATAAGCCCCACTTACTTGGTGGAGTAACACCTTGTCATCTTCTCATGTGAGTTCCCTATTTGTGCAGCATATCTTCAAACATGCACATGTGAACCGGTGTGGACACACTCACTATTGGTCATTGCTTCTCATGATGACTGCATCTTCATCTGGTGGGAGTCCTATTGTTCTACAACCTCTCAGCATACCAATGACTTGTTCATTCTTCTCCTTTAGGGTTGATGTGATTCAAGTAACATTCTGCCTCTTCATCACAAATAACCACTAAAACACTTCTCTATCATTAACTTGTGTGCAGGTGACTCCTGAGGTCATCTTCCTTACCTTATCGGTGTTCTACAACACAAGGTGATATCTAAGATATCACATCCTATACTCCTTCATAGCAGTGTTGTACATACATCTCATCTACCAATGGTCATCCCATATTGGTTGACATCAATGACAACACAATGCCAATAGAGGGAGTGTTTCTGAATACAAGGAGAAATTAGTTAAGTGCTCATGAAGAGGAAGAAGAAGAAGAAGAGACAGAGTGTGAGGAAGAATAGGGTTGAAGTACTCAACTTGAAAATGTGAGAAAACCAGTAGTGACCATATCAGCAGAGGAGAATTGAGACATCGAACCGATAGTGTAGTACTGGTAAAGAGCAGTAGTGTAGCAGAGAGAAGAGAGAACTGATAGAGTGCAGATCCAGTAGAGTGTGGAACTGACGGAGAGCGAGAAGAGGTTGAATCGGCAAGGGTGAAGCAGAGAGTGAGTTGCAGTAGGAGACAAGGTTGCTATAGAGAAAAGGTGAATAGAGAACCGACAAAGATCTGTAGAGAGGAGAATCGGTGGAGAGACATACTTGAGAATTACAAATTTCTTTTGTAAAAAGAAGATAACTTTGGTATAAAAACATAATTTTGTAATCACTAATTTTTAGCTCAGTGCAGGGGTTATAGCTCCTTAGGTTGGTCCCCTAAACATTGTAATCAAAGATTCATTGTGTTGGTGCCCAAAACCACAGATTGGAAAACTTAAGGATTTGCCAAGCCCTTAACTGATCCAACTAGCCTTGGCCAATGAACAGGGATGGTCAAAGACCAAAACCCTCTATACTTAAGGCTCCACTAAACCTAGGTGGGTATACCTATCCATCTCAAGCACAAAAAGAGTTATTTAAAGTGGATTTAAACTTTGGAAAGAAAACTCTTTGCAACAATGACAATAATTTCTTGCTACTACTGAGTGTTGTTATTTGAATGCTTTTGAAATTGAAAACTAAATGTAAAGATAATTGTGTATAAAGATTGTTGTATTTTGGAAATTAAATGCTTTTAGGACATTCAAGAAATATGCAATGGAATAGTTCAAAAGGTTTTAGAAGAATTCTTTTCTCTCAAGGACCTTATGCATATCAAATCAAAATCTCAGAGAATGAATAACAGACTAGTGCCTCTATCTCAAAATATATATGATACTTTGTGGACAAACAACTTTATCAACTTAGAAGACAATATTAATAATCACTATAATGGTTCAGTATGTGTCACATAAACAATAAGAACCCAATCTCATATTTAATGTAACAACATGTGATTCACATTACACCAAATCCTTAAACAAATTTATCAAGAGGACAAAGAATTTTTCATCAACACAAAAAGTAGATAATGCATTTGAAGTAGAAACAGTGAATCCTATATATTAATCTTTGAGAAATGACAGTACACAAAAGCTACACTTGGAGATACTTCGTTACAATTTGCTTGCACAAAAATGACATTTTCTTCTTCCTATAAAATTTCCTAATACATATGACTTTCAATCCCTACAACAGTATGATGATTTCCCCCAAAAAACTCTGACCCTCTTTGATACAAAATGACTTCATAAAAATACATATCCTGAAAGACATGAATGAAAGGACACACCCTTTCATTATCTTAACAACTAACTGAACAGTAATTAAAAACCTAACTAAGATATCAATTACATTACACAAACTAAAACACAACACTAAGACTTTCAATCTAGTCGTCATCCACATTTTTTAATATGTCACAAGTAGCCCAGATCCTTGTATGTTGTAGCATTGAAGATCGCATCCTTGGCTACATTCTCAATCACATAAAAATTCTCCAACTACTTGGCCATGTTATTCATGTGAAGGACATCTACTCTGGTGATGGCTTGGGTTGTACTAAGCATAGACTTGCACTCGGAGATCCATATGGTTTTGTCTTTGATCACACCTGCATCATCTACCAGACTGGGAACCCCATGCTAAACAGTTTGTTGGCATTCATCAAACTCAAACTTCAATTCCTTTGTAATTTCCTCATGTGTAACAAGAAGACCCTGCACCTTCTTCTTCACTTTCTCTCTCGTCGATGCATCCTGTAACAACATGTCGGGTCTATCTCAAATTCTGGTGTGAGAAACCATATTTTCTATGTTCCTCTGATATTCACCCTAGAATTCATCTAATGCTTTCTCCATATTGTCATCTCTTACTTAGCACCTTCAGACCCTACGCCTTCTTCTTCACTTTCTCTCTCATCGATGCATCCTGTAGCAACATGTCGAGTCTATCTCGAATTCTAGTGTGAGAAACCATATTGTCCATTTTCCTCTGATATTCACCCTAGAATTTGTCCAATGCTTTCTCCATATTGTCATATCTCTTACTTAGCAACACACAAGTGGTATCGGCCCTAATGCTTCTCACCTCCTTTTTCAACTTATTGTGTTCATAAGATAGCTTTTCAATTTTTTTCTTCCACTGGCCTCCTGAATCTATAATTTAGGGAATTGAGTGCCCACTCCTCTTAAGGGTCTCTTCATATAAAGCCTTATACTTATTCTTCTCTGCTATCTCATCTTTCATTTGGGCCTTATTGAATTTTGAAATATTAATACCCATTTCAGTTGTGACCATAGGATCTACTTCTCCAACATTCAAAGTCATCATATGACCAAAATCTTTATCTACATCAATGATTTTTGGCCTTTTGTTAGGAGGATATAAGGCCCACAATAACATTTCTTGCTCCTTTGGATCATATCTTGATCCAATAAAAATATCTTGCACTCCTTGGATATTCAATTTCATATCCTTATTATCTGAATGTAACAAAGAATCAAAAATGAATGAAGCACTTAGGTCCCATCCTAGAAACATAATTATTCCTGCCTCTACTATCAATTGTCTGCCCTTTTGTGGGGTCATAGCCTCAACTTCTGTGTCAATGTCTTTCTTCAACCTCTTCA